>NW_011494735.1:7426491-7439325 GCF_000754665.1 Bison bison bison | reverse complement strand
TGGCAGGAAAGTTATGACCAACCTAGACAGCATATTCAAAAGCAGAGACATTACTTTGCCAACAAAGGTCCGTCTAGTCAAGGCGGTTTTTCCAATGGTCGTGTATGGATGTGAGAATTGGACTGTGAAGAAGGCTGAGCGCCGAAGAATTGATGCTTTTGAACTGTGGTGTTGGAGAAGACTCTTGAGACTCCCTTGGACTGCAAGGAGATCCAACCAGTCCATCCTAAAAGAGATCAGTTCTGGGTGTTCATTGGAAGGACTGATGCTAAAGCTGAAACTCCAATACTTTGGCCACCTCATGAGAAGAGTTGACTGACTCATTGGAAAAGACCCTGATGCTGGGAGGGATTGGGGGCAGGAGGAGAAGGGGACGACAGAGGATAAGATGGCTGGATAGCATCACTGACTCGATGGACATGAGTTTGAGTGAACTCTGGGAGTTGGTGATGGACAGGGAGGCCTGGCGTGCTGTGATTCATGGGGTCGCAAAGAGTCGGACACGACTTAGCAACTGAACTGAACTGAACTGATTCAGTGGCAGCTTTTCTTCTCTTCCTTCTCCCTGGTGAGTTCCTTCAATGGTTTCCTTTATTTTAAGCAAACCTCACTTTTCATCTTCTCCCTGGAGTCAGTCATCTTGACTTCTGCACAGGAAGAAGATTCCACAGTGTTCCTTAGCCACTAAACTCCATTACATGCAACCATCTGAGAAGGAAACTTTCCTTTGTGTTGCAGTGGAAGCCCATTTCCTATTCTTATTTCTTCAGAGTAAGTTTCAAAGGAGCTGACTACCATCCTTTAGGTCCACCCTTCCTAGACGTTACTTCAGTAAAGTGATCTCACTTTTCAGTGTTTTTTGTCAAGCATGAGTTCTAGAGCTTCCTTTCACTTTTTCTCATCAGGTATATCGTTCAGCCTTTTAGTAAGTATCGTGGTGTGATTGAAAGAATATGGGCTTTGGGACTTCCCTGGTGGTCCAGAGGTTGAGTCTTGCCTTGCAATGCAGGAGATGTGGGCTCCATCCCTGGTCAGGGACCTCAGATCCTACATGCCACAGGGCAACTAAGCCCACGTGCCACAACTAAGACCCAGTGCAGCCAAATAAATGTTTAAAAAGAAGAGAAAGAATATGGGCTTTGTAGTTAGACCTGGGTTTGAATCTGGGCCGTGTGACTTGGAGCGCCTACCTTGTCTGAACTGCAGTTTTCTCATTTATCAAGAGGGTTAACGGGCCTGTGTTACACAATGCCTGTCAGAATTGATGATGCAAATAATGTTTCTAGTGTATAATCAGTCCTCTGATAAATATGAGTTCCCTTTCCCTGTGACTCTCCTCTACATCAGTACACTTATTTCCTACTACTTTGGAGCCTGGGATTAAATAGAATTTGAAATAATTCTACTTATTCATCCCCCACGACATTCATTTTCCTCCCATTATACTGTTTCATCACTAGATTTCCTCCGAGGTATTCATGCCATTTCCATATGCCCTTTGATACTGTGTCCACATGGACAATTACATCCAAGAATCAGCTCTGAAAAGAGAACATCCCAAGGAACCAATACCCTCAAAAGTGACTGAATTGGCATTTTTGTCATTCAGTTGCTCAGTCGTGTCCAACTCTTTGCGACCTCATGGACTGCAGCACGCCAGGCTTCCCTGTCCTTCGCCATCTCCCGGAGCTTGCGCAAACTTACCTCCATTGAGTCGGTGATGCCATCCAACCTTCCTGTCCTCTGTCATCCCCTTCTCCTCCTGCCTTTAATCTGTTGGAGGAGTCTAGGCTAGCTCTTGACTTCATTTCACCTTGAAGAGTTTCCCAGGTTGGCTCTATGTGGCTTCTTGGCAGCCCTCTCCAACACAGGGCCTGTCAGATGTCCTTCAGCTCGTTTCAGAACTGAGTTACTCATTCCTGGGTTTCCACCTGAGGTCTGGATGAATCCCAGGATGCAGTTTCATGGCTGATCCGTGTGGTCCTTGTGCAGATTATGAAAAGGCATCCGTTCTCAGCAGGTGCAACAACGCCATGCCTGGAAGCATGGCCTGAGGGGTGGAGAGCGGACTGAACTTTGGGCACACTAGTACAGATTTAACCTTTTTGTCGAAACCAGAGTGCTGGCTCTCGTGTGGCTTAGTGTCAGAGGGCAGATGCTCACGACATACTGGCTTTGTCTCTTTGATGTCATCCAACATTAACCTTCCTTTCTCATTCCATTGGCCTTCCTCTTTTCCTATAGCTATTATTCTTGATACAGTGTATAATAACATTTCATTCCCTGCTTCAGATTTGCCCCAGTTACTTCTACTGGTTCTAGCTGCTTCTTTACATGCACTTTTGAATACCTGCGCGGCCTTTACTTCATGTGGAGTTACTCTTTGTGTTTAAATCATAGGCAGTTTGGGATTAAGCCAAATAGATGTTCCTAACATTTTCAACACTCTATTCATCAGTTCAGTTCAGTTCAGTTGCTCAGTCGTGTCCGACTCTTTGCGACCCCATGAATCGCAGCACGCCAGGCCTCCCTGTCCATCACCAACTCCCAGAGTTCACTCAGACTCACGTCCATTGAGTCAGTGATGCCATCCAGCCATCTCATCCTCTGTCGTCCCCTTCTCCTCCTGCCCCCAATCCCTCCCAGCATCAGGGTCTTTTCCAATGAGTCAACTCTTCGCATGATTCTTTTTAAAAGCAAATTGGTGAAATCAATATAGTTCATTCCTTTCAGTGTTGCTTCTGCCTCTTCTCCATTCCTCTTCTGGAGAGGACTGTTATGAGCATCTAAAATGGCCTAAACCAAATTAATGGGAAGGCAAAGAGGAGGGCTCACCAAGAGACTTCATAATCCACACACTGGTAACTTTCACAGGAATGGGAGTTCAGAGGTTCTGAGAGGAGTCCTCTGTTCTCTCCCTTAGCAGGAAAGAAGATCCTTTTCCGTCAAGTTTACACCTTTGTGTAAGTGCTGCATAGAACAGTAAGGAGATGCAGTAAACGATTAAATTTTCCAAAGTTTACTCAAACCAGTTCTGGTGAAGTTATAAGTCTCAGCCAGCTTGTTCTCATATCCAGTAACTATTGGTTCTTTTTAAATTCATCTCAAGAAGGTAGAAGAAAACTTTAGTTTTCTTCAAAAAGGGGGGGATCAAATTAAGAAATGAGAAACCAGAGACACACTTTACTGACAGCTTGATGTACTGTACTGCAGATAAGTCCTGTGATGGATATGCTTGGGAATGCCATTATTAAATTTGCCTTGCCTTCATCTTTCTTCATTTATTTCTAACATGCCTGTTTGGCCAGTGCTTGCCTGGGAACATAACAATAAAACCACCATTCAGTTAAGTAAATAGAAAAATCGAATAGATATTCATATACCTTCAGCTGGAAGCATTTCTGTCATGCTCTGTAAATCACCAGAAAACATGGGATAGAAACCATTCCTGATCTGTTTTAGGCTGTACAGAGTACCCTGAGAAGTTTGCCTGTTTATTACTTCTCCAAGTGTGTTAATACATACATATTTTTACTTTGAGATAGTTAAGGTCTGGAATAGTTCTTTGGTGGGGAAAATGGTGAGAGATGGGATCTGAGGAAATACTACAGAAAAAGAGTTAGTAGCACTCAGTAGAAGACTTGAGGGAAGAGAGCTGGGCAGAGGAGACCATGAATGCAGAGCAGGCTGGTGGAAGATAGATCTGAGGAGCTGGGGACACCACTGCTTTTCTTGCTGATGGGAAGGTGGCCAGCAGCCAGGCTTTGGGAAAAGAGATCATGCAGTCTGGTTTTTACATGTTGGCTCTAGATAGCCATGAACTTTCTAGTCTGTGTATTTTGTATTCATTGGGAAATAAGGGACTAAAGAGAAAGTGAAAGGTGAGGGCCAGAGATGGAGATCTGGGGCTCCTCTGAGTATAGGTCCTAATTACAGCCATGTGGGTGCTCAAGGGAGTGAGCAGAGAAGAAAGAGAAGACCCAGGAACCCTGGGGCTGAACTCTGGGGGCACTAAGTAATTCTGGGTAGAGGGAGGAGGTGGGAGTCAGGGAAGAAAGAAGAAGCAAGTGGAGATATTTGAGAGTCCCATGGCCTGGATCCTATGCTGCTGACTCCACGAGGAGGTTGGGAAGTCTACTCTGGAAGTTGACTAGTTGACTGGACCCCTAGAACTGGGACACTGGTAAGAAGCTCAGTCAAGTGCCTCGGTGTTTGATGGCTCATAAATGGGATGAACAAAAGCTCAGACTGCTGGAAGAGGCAAACTTGGGGCAGAATCTGAGTCTGACCATCTTGAGTGAATAAGGGAGTGAGTGAACAAATGAATCAGTCAAAGAAACAGATACAAGTAATCATGGGTTTTTCCCCATAAAAGAAGATAATAGCATAGTACTCAACAGTGCCTATAAAGTCACTGACAGGCCTAACACATAGACAGGCAGAAGGGAGGAGAGGAGTTGAGAAAAGAGAGGTATCACCGAGGAGAAGAGAAGACATGGGTGGTGAGCAGAGACGACCAGGGGATTCCTGGAGTGTGAAGTTGGAGAGGTCAAAACTTAAATGTAGGGATTTGGCCTTTAATTTTTATCTCTAGCTATTTCCCAAACATTCATCTTGTCCCTCGGATGGAAATTTAAGCCTCTTGGCAGAGATAGAAACTTCTTTTGTCTATCTGTCTGGTACCTAATACAGTATATTTATTCTACACTTAATGACGGATTGAAAGAAAGGCACATTTTCAGTCATTCCTACAAGTGTGTAATTATTGAGAAATTTAATCAAGGGAAACCCTTTTTTGAAGTATAGTTGATTTACAATGTTGTGTTAGTTTCAGGTGTACAGCAAAGTGATTTAGTTTTATGTATGTGTGTGTATATATATATTGGAGAAGGCAATGGCACCCCACTCCAGCACTCTTGCCTGGAAAATCCCACGGATGGAGGAGCCTGGTGGGCCGCAGTCCATGGGGTCACTAAGAGTCAGACACGACTGAGCTTTTTTTTTTTTTCTCTCTCTCTCTTTTTCACATTCTTTTCCTTTGTGTTAAGTCACTTCAGTCATGTCTGACTCTTTGTGACTCTATAAACCATAGCTGGCCAGGTTCTTCTGTCCATGGGATTCTCCAGGCAAGAATACTGGAGTGGGTTGCCGTGCCTCCTTCAGGGGATCTTCCCGACCCAGAGATTGAACTCACGTCTCTTATGTCTCTTGCATTGGTGGACAGGTTCTTTACCACTAATGCCACCTGGGAAGCCCCTTTTCCCTTGTAGGTTATGATGAAATATTGAGTATAGTTGTCTGTGCTATACAGTAGGTCTTTGTCTGTTATCTATTTTACACATGAAACCTCCAATTCTGATAAACTAAAACGCCCCTTCTCCATTCACAGTTGACTTTTTAACTTGGATTTTCTAAACCATTTACTCCAACTTCTTCCTCTAAAAGAATGTACATTGCTTGTGAAATGACCTTCCGAGCCCACCATACAAGCTTCCTTCTGAATCTTAGAAAAATGGGGACACACCTGCCTAAAGGATTTGAAATATGCTTCTCTCCTCCCTCATTCCAATTTTTGTTCTGTTTCCATAAGAATAACTCTAAGCATTTGCAGATGAATTTTAAAGACTGTGTTGTTATGGAGGGAAATAAAGTGTCCATGTAAGTCTGTGATAGGAAGACTTACAAAGAGAGCTCAGGCATGTTGAGGTGGAGTGTACACGTGGGAAACATAAGCAGGGGCTGGTGAGAAAATTCGGTGGAGGTGGTTAATTAATTTTGAACCTGGGAAATGCCTCCGTAGTTAGTCCACAAGATCTCCTTTAAAGAATCCCAACACCTGGAAAACATCAGCTTTTTAATTTTCTACCAATTTGTGTGCAGCAAGGATCTGAATGAGAAAGTGGGTTTGAAAGCATCAAAAATGTGGTTTTCTTATCATTCAAAAATATCTGCATATATTTTTCTCAAACTTAAAAAAAAAAAGAAATAAAATTTGCCTTTTGGTGGAGATCAAGATGAAAGTGTTGACAAATATCAGAAGGCTGGAGAGTCTAGAAATAGTCTTGGGAATGGCATCTGTATGTAACTTGAGAGTGCTGTATCACCAGTGCTCCTATAAGGCCAAAGAAGAGACTGTTGAAAAATGCTCTGATGTTACATTTTTTATTAAATCTGTAAGGGTTGTTGGCACTTATTTCCTGGAAGTCATTCTGGCTTTTTGGGGTGATGTCGGTGATACTGTGGAGCAAGAAATACCAGTGGGTCAACCGTAACAAAGTGCCTCTAGATGTAAAAAAGGGGAGAACTACTGTATGACCCAGCAATTCCACTTCTGAGGATATATCTGGAAAAAATGAAAACACTGCTTTGAAAAGATACATGCACCCCAGTGTTCGTAGGAGCACTTACAATAGCCAAAATATGGAAGCAATCCGAGTGCCTATCAACAGAGGAATGGATAAAGAAGATGTGATGTATATATAGAGATACACACACACACACACACACACACACACACAGTGGAATACTATTCAACCATTAAAAAGAATGAAAATTTGTCATTTGAAGCAACGTAGATGGACAAGGAGGGTATTATGCTAAGTGAAATAAATCAGACAGACAAAGACACATGGTATCACTTACATGTGGAATCTAAAAAATACAACAAGCTAGTGAATAAAACAAAAAAGAGTTAAACTCAAAGATATGGAGAAGAAACTGATGGTTACCAGTGAAGACGGGAGAGGAGAGATGCAAGGTAGGGGTAGGGGGTTTTTTAAAGGGTTATTATGGGATTGTATGAAATCATGTGTGAAACTTTTGAAAATTATGAGTACCTCAGAATTTAAAGAATCTTTCACTTTAAAAAAATGTGTCTGTAGCAGGGAAGGGGTACCGCTCTGGTAAATCTCTCAGGATAAGAAAGAAAAAGGAGGTCTAGACAGTCTTGGTTCATCTGATAGAACGTTCCCACAGAAAATGGATGAATATCAGATAAGAACGTTTATCAAACCTCATGAATTTTACAGCCCACATCTCTGTGGGAACAGCATGCAGTGCAGACTTGCTAAATCCCAAACATGGAAGACAGACAGCACTATAAAAATATAGACTGGTTCCCTGAGAAGAACAATAGCCAGTCTTCGTTAGTCACAAAGATATGAACACTCGGGGTTGTGGTATGCTTGTTAAGTGACACGTAAGACAGTATGACTAATGAAAGTACAGTAGTAGCCCGTGGACTCCTGGCCCCAAAGGAAGTTCAGGTAAATTAGGCTAGATATCAGATAAGAAGATGGTAGTGGTCCACATATTGGAAAGCCAAATATGTGCCGATCCGCTTTTCTATTTCCACTTTTGTCAGACTTTCTTAAGACTGGAGGAGTCTTGAGCTGCACTGCAAGAGACAGGTGCCTATAGTCAGTTAATTCCCAGCTTTGGAAGCAAGAGGAAGTTGACAGCTCTGGAGGTGCTTTCATGGATGAGTGCAGAACTTTGCAGGTGAAATAAAATGTACAAAACAGAAACTAAACATGATATCAAAAGCTAATGCAATAATTCTTCTACATTTATGTGAATTAGCTGTTTTCCCAATCCTGGAAAGACAGAGACCAATGTGGAAAGGTGTGACATGTTTTACTACTTTACATTAAATTGATGAGACTTAAAATGTCTGAGACTTCATCAACACCAGTGAAAGACATGCCGTAAAATCAAATAAGTGCTGGAATATGTATATAAATGACAACATAGGACCAAACATTTTCATCAGGTGGTGTTCAGATCTGCTCTGTTTATTTATGGCCTTATTTAACATGACCCTGTTTTACTTCAATCAGCTGTAAAAGGAACACGATGGACCTCAGACAGCCTGAGTTTTCTGTGACCAGAGGTGGTCTGTGAGATCCATGATTCTGAGTGGTTTGCCATTTTTCTTAGGCACAGAGTTAAAGTCTGGCTCCTGGAAGCTGGTGTTTGGGAGAAAACCCCTCAGTTTATGGATGAAGGGAGCCAATACATCGCCAACAGCTCCATGGCAATGCAACCTGGTTATTCCCTAATTGGGGTTTATGTAGTCATTCTCTTTTAAAGTGTTAGTTGTTCAGTCACGTTCAGCTCTTTGTGACTCCGTGGACTGTGGCCCGCCAGGCTTCTCTGTCCATGGAATTCTCCAGACAAGAGTACTGGAATGGGTTGCCATTCCCTTCTCCTAGGGATCTTCTTGACTCTGGGATCGAACCCAGGTCTCCTGCATTGTAGGCATATTCATTACCATCTGAGCCACAAAGGAAGCCTGGTCATTCTCTTTAGGAAGACTAAGCAATTGTTTGTTTCTTTGAGAAAATAACCATCATGTGAGGGATTACTCCTGGGTAAAAGTTAGAAAGGGAGTTCACCTCTCCCACAGGAAAGGCTTGCCTCTCAATAGGAATCCAGATTTAGGAGCAATCTCCAAACCTGAACACAATATTTCCTGGATTCCCAAATTTAGAGACTGAATTTGGGGGTTTGCCAAATCCTCAAAAACATCAAGGGTCTACTAAAATATAATAGGAAATGATAGAGAAAAGGGCAAAACACAAGCAAAATGTAAAAGATTTTGCAAAATGTGTATTTTAGATCCAGTGCCCCTCTTGCTAACCGCGTGGGCTTGGGAAAGGTCTGACCATAGCTATAGATCAAAAGGAAACTGCTCCTCCTCAGTAACTGGTGTGCCCTGAAGAAGGGTGGCTTGTTCCTCTGGCTGACTTAATTATAAATCTGGATCCAGTAAAAAAGAAGGAAAAATTCCCTACAGCCATATTTATAGGAAAGCTCGGGGAATAAGAGGACAAGATTCTGGGTGCTTTCTCCACAACCAGAGCGCCTCTGTCCTTATCATTTATACAGACTGATGTTCCAAGACTGTGTGTGGGACGAAGGATTTGTTGATAAAGGAAAACTTGTTACCCAAAATGGGCTTCCCTGTATTAGACAGGTCACCCTCAGTTCCTTGCTTTCAAGGAATAAGCTGGCACCATGGTGGGCTCCCGGTGCCCGCTCCTAGCCCTGTACTAGGCAAACAAGATATGTTACGATACTGAAGACTGTGTGACTTATCACTAGTGAATAACTTAAGCTCCGTAGGTTCCCAGAGCCAGGATGGAGAATCAGCTCTCTGGATGCCGGAGTTCTGTTCCTCGGGCCGTCTTTATCTCTAGGGAACTGTACGGCTTGCAGCTCATCTTATTTCCTGGCCTTTGAGTCCCGCACAAGGCTTCATAGTTGAGCACTTAGTAATTGCTCCTTGAACTGAATTTCATCCGAAGCTGATAAACGGTTCTTCACCATCAGATTTGGAGCAAAAAAGTGAAATTAAATCAAAAGCATTTGAAAGTTCTCAGGTTAAATCACCTCAAATAATGATTTAAATTTTCAGTGAGTGGGAGGATGCGGATCTTGGGGGCATTCTCGGTGGCATGTTCAGGGATGAAAGTGTATTATATCCACCCATGCATCCTTACATAGCAGAAGGAAGGAAGTTGTGAAAGGGGAGAAAATAGAGCTATTGACTGAAGAGCCATAAAGCTGTTTTTAGAATGACTGCTTCTGTTGTATTGGGGAACGCTTCCTTGAGAATCGGTTATATTATGCATCCTCTTTCCATTAAGTCTATTTTGGGAAGAAATTACAGAGGATAATATATTACCAGCTCCCAGGGTTCTCTTATCAACACTGCCTCTCTTCTCATTACACACCTGCTTAGAGCAAAATAAATGAAAGCGTCTGCTCTCAGGGACACAGACCCAAGACAATCAGAATTTCCACCACATCACTGTATTTATTAGGGATGCCACTGATTTTTGAAAAAGTGTGAACTCCATCCCTAAAAGCCATGTGTGAAAACAAGCACAGTGGTGCCTGTGGTGGTTTGAGCCTTCAGTCAGTTTCAACAGTGGCAAAAGGAGGAATTGTTCTCTAAACAGTCAGTGTGGGGCTTCTACTCCGGGTGAAGATATATCTGTATCTGGCAACTACTCTCAGTTACTGAGCAATCAGAAGTGTACTTCTCAATAGTTTTACAAATTATGTGTTGAACTTTGTCTCTGTGGAATTAATTCCTGGGAGGAGGAGGGGTGGAGCAGAGGGTTTCAAGGCCGGTTTACAAAGTTGAGTTTTTAAAGTAATATTTTCCCCCTGAGCACAGCAGTGCAGTGAAGTTCTATTTCAGCCTGAACGCCGTGTACATCAACATGTATGTTGATTTAAACATGAAAATAAAACAACTTCGATGTTCAGCAATTTTCTTTTAAAATCCTGTGTTCTTTCACTTTTTTTTTTTTTCAATCATTAGACAACTACCATTTTCTTTTGCCCTTTAAACCTGCATTCAATCAGTTCAGAAGCCAGTTTACAGTCTCGTTAACTGCTGAGATCATGAAGGCAAGGTTAGCAGGATCACCAGCAGCAGCAGGAAGCTCTGAAATGCCCCCCTTGTCCCACGAAACATTCAGTAAGAGGCTCCCCTTCAGCTGTTTCCCAACACACATGCAGCTCCCAGGGAGCTGTGTGGCAAGAAAAATACAGCCTCCAATTCTAGAAATCCCTGTGTTCATTCAACAAAAGAAAAAAAAGAGTGTTCTTATATTTAATCTTCTTCCTGGCTCTGTGGATCATGGTTAACTGTGAGTTACACAGGGTTCTTCTTGCTGCTGAAGTGTCTAAGGGGAGAGTGTGCTATGGCATCCTTCTAGGCAAAGGCCTAGTTTTCCTTCTCCTTCTTTTTTGGTAAAGGGAAGAGTTACAGTGTTTTGTAGCCTTCTTTCAACACATGGGAGTTTTATCACTCATTTTAAAGGCACAACTTAACACCATTTTCAAACTAGCCTGAGTTTCAGCCCTGCATGGTTTGCTCAAAATGGCCCCTTTCTTTCTCCAAGCAGGATGGTCACAGGTGCCTATTAATCGCTTTACTTGTAGGAACTGAGTGTTTTCCCTTTGTGATAGGCAAACCAAGAGCGTTTTCTGAAATGTAATTCTCTGAGCTGCAATCCGCAATCACGCCAGGCTCTAAGAAGAAATCACAACTTTCTGAAAAGATGAATTGCTCCTTCACCAGAAACCATCTGCCTTTTGACTTCTCATTCTACCTCTGTTGGGGGTTCCTTTTTGCTGCCAAATGTATTAACCACGCTGGAAAAGACATTCCTTCACTTTTAAGTGCCGGGGTTATAGACCAACATGGTCATTATTTCAGCTTCAAAGAAGGCAAAGACACGAGCAGTTCTTTGTTTTATAGAATTGTGACATTTGGCATTTAAGATGGAGACAGTGGAAATCTAGGACGTTCAAGAGACTGATCCAAGATCTTATAGCCAGTTAGAAGTTAGAAGCCAGTATTTCCTGGTTTGCGCTCACGGAAGAGAGAGACTTATTTGTCCCTATCCTATGTACGCATCCCCAAGACAGCATCCTTATCCGCTTCGAACTAAACAATCCAGTTTTCTTTTTTTCATTTCCTTTGAGAGTTCCATTTTATATATAACCTTTTCACCATTTTATCACAGTCTGTGCACAACAGACTCTCAGATTCAGAACTAAAATATTCAAGGAATTGACCAAGGTTTTGTATAGGTGTTTGGATATTGTATCTATGTTCATGTAAGTGAATTCTGCCTTTCTCTGCTCTCAAAACCACTTCTTAGATAAAGACTAGGTATCCTTTCAGCCAGTGTGTTGAACCATTTCTCTCAACAGCAAAACATTCTTATATTGCAGCTTTGTATCTTTAACACATGTGATTTTTTGAGCTGTATGCATTGTGACCACACAATTTAAATAATTTCATTTCTGAAGATCAAAGGGTCTTGCTAATTTTAAAGACCTCTATAAGCTCACCTTTGCTTTAAAAGTTTAAAAAAACTTAACAACTTGATCTTTTCTGAAGATATACATATTTAAGTAGTTAATTTTCACAGGTAGACAACCCAATAAACCTTACATCAGTTCTTCAAGTACCATACATCAGTAACTTCAAAGAATACCCCTTTACTCAATTTTAACTAAATTCAACTGAAAATAACTGTACTTTAAAGAGGATAGTAAACTCAGTGGGGAAAAACAATTGATCAAGCCAGTTTCTTGCCCTTGCCCAGATCCAATCACTGATGATCCATTTAACAAATTTGTCTAATGCATCAAGATACAGTTTTCTTTAACTACCATAAACATAAGTATGGGGTATACGGCAGGGAATAGCAGGATTTTGTAAATGATGATAAGAACCATATAGGGAGGGAAGCCGTAAAAGATACAAAAGAATGAGAAGGAAGAGGAAAGAAATGATAACCTCAAGAAAAGCTGAAAAGTTATGAAGTACTTTCAGAGTAAAATATATTGGACACCTCAATGTATTTGAATGCTTTTAAGTGGAGATGCTTTTGAGACTTCCCTGGCGGTCCAGTGGTTAGGACTCGGTGCTTCCAGTGCAGGGGACGAAGGTTCGATCCCTGGTCGGGGAACTAGGTTCCTATATGCCTCACAGTGTGACCAATAAATTAAGGGGAGATACTTTCTGCAGTGTCTTTGTTCTGTAATGCATATCATGTACCTAAGCAAAATGCTTTTTCTCTCTGAGCTGGACAGTAGGAAGTAATCTATCTTCAACCTTGTTTGGCTTGTAAATAACACGGTAGAAAAGGTCTGTTGCACTTTGAAAAGACCTTCTCCATGTGCTCCCTCTCACTCTCAGAGGCCATTTAAAGGGCACAGCCATGACCACCACCTTATTCCTTCAAGAATTGTTTACAGAAGACTGAAAAATGTGCCCAGGGCCCATCCCCTCCCCCTCTGCAG
>NW_011494735.1:7393944-7426391 GCF_000754665.1 Bison bison bison | reverse complement strand
CTGCAGAACTAGCCTCATTCAAGTGGGCTGGCAAAGCAAGCCTGGCTTTAATAGAAACAGAAGAGAGAGTTTGGGTGGGCCTGACATCTTTCAACACATGCTTTTTGCTTTCGCCTACTGAATTTTTAATTTCCATAGAGAGTCAGTGGGAAAAGGGACACTGGACTTGTTCCTTTTTGTCTGCCGCTTTGCAGGGATGGGAGACTGTGCTTTGGGAGACCATGAACCGCATGGGAGACCATGAAGTAGGTTGTCATTTCCTCCCCTAAATAATACATTACAAAGTGGAAATGCAAATTTCCTATGGAAGCTCTAAGTAGCAGGTGGTATTTCCTTAATATATTGTTTTTGACCTTCAGGGAAATTGGTATTATGTGCTGACTTTGGAAAATTAAAATAGCATCGAAGTCCTCCATTTTAAATAAAACAGCATCTTAGTTAATTTGAAAACATGAGACTGGAATAATTCACCAGCAAAAGGCATAACGTGTTTCACTTTTATGGGTTATTTTAAGGTTTGAATTCATGGAGGACAAGAGAAGGGCTATGGCAGAGCTGAATTTACTAACTCATTGAGATTTTTTTTTTAAGAAGGGAAAATATGTGCTTTTAAGTTTTGCTTTAAACCTTTGCTGTTAACTAACGCTGTGATACATTTAGTCAGTACAAAGAGTTAGGCGTGGAGCTGTTCCGATGACGAATCTGAGTTGAACTGAAGGTAAAGACATCTGTATTTTTCATTCATTTGCTCAGCAGCACTAAATTTCAAGCTTGTGTTTTGTTCAGCATCAAAGACAAAGTTGTTTTATGGTTATTGGATTTTTTTTAACTCACATATTTCATGAAAGGGATTCAAGTCACTAGATCTTTATATTCCTTTTAGTTATTTTGCTGCCCAGCAGCCCTTCTGTGTCCCATCTTGTAGAATAAGGAAAACTTAATTTTATTTTTTTTTTCTTTGCCTTTGAAGAAAAAAATTTAAGAGGTTTAAATACCATTCACATTTTGGAATTTCCTTCTTTACTCCCTCCTGAAACCATCATCTTACAACCACGTAAAGCGATCCAATGTTGAAAGACTTAAGAGGTTCTCGCTCCTATAAATATCCTTTATATGGTTATAACTTCTTCGTTTATCAAGCACAACAAGAATGAAATCCAGGAGCTAACAAAGTTTATAGATACATGTATGTATGTGCACACATGTGTGTAGGCAGACTGATACATATACAAAGCTTTGTGTGTCCAAATATGCATGGTAGTTTCCACATATATATTGCTGATCAGGCATTTGTATTCTTTTCCTCCTAAAAATTCTGAATGGTGGACCTGTTGGTGACTAGAGGCCAAATCACTGCAACCAATGGAGGACTGGGATATTTATCAAGTCCAAGACATTGGAGTTGTTTGAATAGCTTAAACTAATAAATTTAGCTGGCTTAAGTAGTTATCTCTGTCCTTCAGTTTGTGGCACAGTTTGGCTTCATGGTCCAGGTTTTTGACTGCCAGAAATCTCTGTTTTCTTCCTAAGAAGTGTGAAGCAAGAGACTTATTAAATTTCATTGACGGTTCACATTCATTGTTACTGCCCGACTGTTTCCCAGAAGAAAGAAGTGAGAGCTACAGTCAGAACCAGAGACAATAAAAGTTCAGCTAATCTTTGGACTCTCAGAAAGTGTTAATTCTCCAGACAGTTGAATATTAACACCTTTAAATTTTTAACTTGAAATTTTGATAATGTCGTGTATGAAAATCTGGCTATTGGATATGGTGTATGTGTCTCTGGCTACATATATAAATACAGTGGATGAAATTCCAGGTGTTTCTTGATGCCATTAAGTTATTGTCATAAGCATCACTAGACTTGTTAAGTGGCAAAGATCATGTTCTTTCATCCTTTCTTCCTTTCTCATTTCTTGAGTATGAAACAAACTCTGTGCCACCCTAGTCCTAGAAGGCACTCAGTGAATGTGTGTTGAAGGAACAAAAAGAAAGGATGAGTAAACAAGCTCAGTAGGTAGTTAGAAGGGTAGATTCAGTTCAGCAAACATCATTGTGGGTGTAGGACCAACACAGTGTTCGCTGAGACTGGGGATAGTTCTATGACGGTAGAGAAGAGTGGGATGCAGGAGTGGTTGTGTTCCCCACCAGACTGATGGCGCCCTGTTCCATGTTTGCAAAGTACTCCGAACATGAAAGCAACCACTTTCTCATGAAATCGGAAGAAATCTGTGCATCCACCAGACTCTGAGCACTGTGACAAGGCTACTGACTGTAGAATCCTAAAGTTTCTACAACTCCTCCAACGGTTTCCTCACTTCTTAAAAAACAGTTGTTGTAACAGCTACAGTCAATAATGAACTTTTCTTTGCCACCGCCCTGCAAAACATCTGGGGTTTTGGCATCCTCAGCACACATCTCAGACACCAACATGCCGGGTTATTCCCTGTGCTTCTGTCCCCTGTGGGCTAAGTCTGCTCTCGGGATGTGACAGAGGAACATTGCTCACCACTTTGAGAATTGGGGCCAGGATATTTTGGGAAATGAATTCTATTTGTACAAATACTTTGTCATCATTACACTCCTACACTATATGACCTGGAGGCAAAGTGTGCCTTTTGGAATAGAATAGCATAGATTTCAGTGTCTGTTTCATCCATTATTAGCTGCGTGGGTTACCTTGGGGACCCAAGGTCCACTGGTCAGTCCTCATAAACATAGTGATATATAGGAAACATCTTTGCAGAGCTCCACAGAATCTCGTTCCTTTATTATTATCACCTGTATCAGAAGATGATAAACACCTGACCAGACACAGTACCGAGCTAGACATCTTTTTTAAAGTTTCCTTAATGTTTGTCCTTTAAGCATAATTAGTACTGTAGAATTCCGCTTTCATTTACCCCTGTCCCCACAGCTAGAAGTGGAGGCTTGACTGCTGGCTAGTAGCAGGGACCTCTCAAGAGTGTGCACAGCTTAGCATCCTGAAGATACTGTAGTTGTTGAGTCTTTGAGGGGAAAAATGTTAGGAAAATTAGATTGTGCACATGGCCACACTTTCACATCAGCTCTGCATTCTGTTGATGTCAAACAGTGGGTTGGAAACTTATCTTGATTTTAATATTATATTTATACAGGGAATATTATCAATTACTAGAACCGTTAAAAGCATTGCTGAGGAGTCAACATGTAGTCGAACGTCATCTTTTGGATCCTTGCTTAACAGTTGTTTGAGAATAGTCTGGTAGTCATCATAGCCCAAAGTAGAAAGTGAAAGTCGCTCAGTCATGTCTCTTTGCATCCCCATGGACTATACAGTTCATGGAATTCTCCAGGCCAGAACACTGGAGTGGTTGGCCTTTCCTTTCTCCAGGGGATCTTCCCAACCCAGCGATCGAACCCAGGTTTCCCACATTATAGGCAGATTTTTTACCAGCTGAGCCACAAGGGAAGCCCAAGAATACTGGAGTGGGTAGCCTTTCCCTTCTCCTGGGGATCTTCCTGACCCAGGAATAGCTTAGCTCAAAGTAAGCTACTTGAAATTTTGTTGAATAAAGGAAATCTCTTTCATAGAAATAACTGCATAACAGCAATGTGAGAAACATGATCATTATAGCCTAAGGGCATCTGATTGATTTGGGTTTTTTTCTGACTGCAACACTCATGCAGACATAATGTGAATAAATGCTGTTGTATCTTAAAGAGAAGTCTGTCTCCTGACTCTTTAACAGCCTAAGCATTCTAGATGGAGGTTGCAAGCAACATGTAACTTTGAAAAAGGAGAATTAAGCTTGCTTTTATTGAAATTCTAACTTCATAACTTGCTGAAAGTTATTATTAGAGGGAGGTAATTTTTGAAGAAAATACTTTTTTTTTTTTTTAATCCTGCAGCCTAATTGGTTCAGTTCAGTTCAGTTCAGTTTAGTCACTCAGTCATGTCCAACTCTTTGCGATCCCATGGACTGCAGCACACCAGGCCTCCCAGTCCATCACCAACTCCTGGAGTTCACCCAAATTTATGTCCATTCAGTCGGTGATATCATCCAACCATCTCATCCTCTGTTGTCCCTTTTTCCTCCTGCCCTCAGTCTTTCCCAGCATCAGGTCTTTTCAAATAAGTCAGCTCTTCTCATCAGGTGGCCAAAGTATTGGAGTTTCAGCTTCAACATCAGTCCTTCCAATGAACACCCAGGACTGATCTCCTTTAGGATGGACTGATTGGATCTCCTTGCAGTCCAAGGGACTCTCAAGAGTCTTCTCCAACACCACAGTTCAAAAGCATCAATTCGTCGGCACTCAGCTTTTTTTATAGTCCAACTCTCACATCCATACATGACTACTGGAAAAACCATGGCCTTGACTAGACGGACCTTTGTTGGCAAAGTAATGTCTCTGCTTTTTAATATGCTGTCTAGGTTGGTCATAACTTTCCTTCCAAGGAGTAAGCGTCTTTTAATTTCATCACTGTAATCACCATCTGCAGGGATTTTGGACCCCAAAAAACATAAAGTCTGCCACTATTTCCACTGTTTCCCCATCTATTTCCCATGAAGTGATGGGACCAGATGCCATGATCTTAGTTTTCTGAATGTTGAGCTTTAAGCCAACTTTTTCACTCTCCTCTTTTACTTTCATCAAGAGGCTCTTTAGTTCTTCTTCACTTTCTGCCATAAGGTTGGTGTCATCTGCATATCTGAGGTTATTGATATTTCTCCTGGCTATCTTGATTCCAGCTTGTGGTTCTTCCACCCCAGCGTGTCTCATGATGTACTCTGCATAGAAGTTAAATAAGCAGGGTGACAATATACAGCCTTGACGTACTCCTTTTCTTATTTGGAACCAGTCTGTTGTTCCATGTCCAGTTCTAACTGTTACTTCCTGACGTGCATACAGATTTCTCAGGAGGCAGGTCAGGTGGTCTGGTATTCCCATCTCTTTCAGAATTTTCTGCGGTTTGTTGTGATCCACATAGTCAAAGGCTTTGGCATAGTCAATAAAGCAGAAATAGATGTTTTTCTGGAACTCTCTTGCTTTTTTGATGATCCAACTGATGTTGGCAATTTGATCTCTGGTTCCTCTGCCTTTTCTAAAACCAGCTGAACATCTGGAAGTTCACGGTTCACGTATTGCTGAAGCCTGGCTTGGAGAATTTTGAGCGTTATTTTACTAGCATGTGAGATGAGTACAATTGTGCAGTAGTTTAAGCATTCTTTGGCATTGGAATGAAAACTGACCTTTTCTAGTTCCGTGACCTCTGCTGAGTTTTCCAAATTTGGTGGCAGATTGAGTGCAGCACTTTCACAGCAACATCTTTTAGGATTTGAAATAACTCAACTGGAATTCCATCACCTCCACTAGCTTTGTTCGTAGAGATGCTTCCTAAGGCCCACCTGACTTCACATTCCAGGATGTCTGTCTGTAGGTGAGTGATTACATCATCGTGATTATCTGGGTCGTGAAGATCTTTTTTGTACAGTTCTTCTGTGTATTCTTGCCACCTCTTCTTAGTATCTTCTGCTTCTGTTAGGTCCATACCATTTTTGTCCTTTATCGAGCCCATCTTTGCATGAAATGTTCCTTGCTATCTCTAATTTTCTTGAAGAGATCTCTAGTCTTTCCCATTCTATTATTTTCCTCTGTTTCTTTGCACTGATCGCTGAGGAAGGCTTTCTTATCTCTCCTTGCTATTCTTTGGAACTCTGCATTCAAATGGGTATATCTTTCCTTTTCTCCTTTGCTTTTCATTTTATTTTCACAGCTATTTGTAAGGCCT
Source organism: Bison bison bison (assembly GCF_000754665.1). Classification (NCBI taxonomy): domain Eukaryota; kingdom Metazoa; phylum Chordata; class Mammalia; order Artiodactyla; family Bovidae; genus Bison; species Bison bison. Next base: position 7,420,619 of record NW_011494735.1, on the reverse strand, counting down.
CCTCAGACAGCCATTTTGCTTTTTTGCATTTCTTTTTCTTGGGGAAATGCTTCCTGTCTCCTGTACAATGTCATGAACCTCTATCCATAATTCTTCAGGCACTCTATCAGATCTAGTCCCTTAAATCTGTTTCTCACTTCTGCTGTATAATCATAAGGGATTTTATTTAGGTCATACCTGAATGTTCTAGTGGTCTTTCCCCACTTTCTTCAAGTTTGAATTTGTCAGTAAGGAGTTCATGATCTGAGCCATAGCCAGCTCCCAGTCTTGTTTTTGCTACCTGTTTAGAACTTCTCCATCTTTGGCTGCAAAGAAAAAGAATATAATCAATCTGATTTCAGTGTTGGCCATCTGGTGATATCCATGTGTAGAGTCTTCTCTTGTGTTGTTGGAAGAGGGTGTTTGCTTTCACCAGTGCGTTCTCTTGGCAAAACTGTATTAGCCTTTGCCCTGCTTCATTGGTAGTCATTAATCAAATTTAATAAAATATAGGTTCCTCTCAAAAGAAATCTCTGACAATAGTACATTTTAAAGCCTAGCTCTCTTTCCCAGCAGCCCAGGGTGTTTTGAAGACAGGCAAACAAGGGAAGTACTTTTAAGCTGTGACATCTTGCAGGGGTGCAGTTAAGTGCTTTAGGCACTGCATTCTTGATGCAGCATCATATTACAGTAATATTATGAAAAAAAAGCTACAGGGAATTCTCATACATGCCTAACACATGTAGCTTTAATGTCCATATAGCTGGATCCATTCAACAAACGGGATCTGGGGATCAGATGAACTTGCAAGCCACTATTATTAAGCTGTTTTACCATTAAGTAATGGTTACTAGTTAATATTGTGACTACATGTGTTCTTTGCTGCTCTCTGTAAATCTTTTGTTCCATTCTTTTTTTTTTTGGCTTTATAAGAATGTCGGGGGAGGACATCTCTATCCACAAATCAAGTGCTTTAAATAGCCAGGAGAGAGCTGAACGAAGGAAATCGGGCTAGATAACATCTTTGTAAAATGTATGCCAATGAACTTTGCATCACACAATACAAAGGAAATTGCCATTGTCCTGTGCAAGTTCGGTGAACAAAGCACATAAAAAATCCTATTCTGGTTGCCATGCATACTCCTGTGCCGCTGAAACCGGAATCTTGAAGGCCACAGAAGTGACACATTGGCAAATCAGAGATGAGGGGTTTTAAATTTATATCGCAGAGAATCCGGTAATCATTCACCAGAGTGAAACCCAGTTCTTTGATGTTGAACAATTCGAAACACAGCCAGGAGGGCTGCCACTGCTGCTGCCTTTGCTGTTACTATTACTACTACTCCACCCTTACCCGCCTAGTGCTATTAAATAATGTTTATGAAGTTTTTACAGCCAGCAATTGTGCCATGCATTTTAGAGACGTTAATCAGTTTTAATCACCGCAGCAACCCAGTGGAAGTGTCCACATTAGACAAATTAGGAAATTGAGGTTTAAATTGCTACCAAGTCACAGGGGTTGTGCATGACTGGTCTAGACCTGATTTCAAAGGTCTTTGTGGTGCTAAAGTTTCTTCTCCACCACTGCCTTAAACTTCCTTTGCATGCATGTGTCTGTGAGTGAGTGTGTGTGTGTGTGTGTGTGTGTGTGTATAGGGACTAAAACTCTGTAGGGTACCAAGACGTCACCTCCAAACCTTGACAAAGTAAATAGAGTTCCCTGGGGGAGAATTTCTCAAGGCCAAAGAGCTGCCTCTGGAGTATTCCAAAGCAGCTTCCACATCCTGAAAACAGCAACTACAATCAAAGATAGCACCTTACGAACATACTTCCTTTATTTAAAAAAAAAAAAAAGCTACTACCACCAACAGTCCCTCCTAAGATCAGAGATACACACACGGATCTGGCAATAAGCCCAGACGTATCAAAACATGTATTGTCTAGAGCCAAGACCTGAATCCCACTGTCCGACAGAGAGAGAAGCATTTATAGAGACAACTCATTCCCCGAATAGGTACGCTCCCCTGCTGAAGTGACAGGGAGCTGGAAGAGCAGCATACAACAAAGAGTAGTTACAGGCAGGCAGCCGAAGGCCCCCAGCACACCCACCAGAGCACCAGCCCACGTCCTGCTCCCTTCAGTTAAGCCGGGCAGTACTCCGGTTGACTCTCGTTAAAAGTCCACATTTAGTCAGCTTCCAGAATATGGGCAGAATCTCCTGTGAGTTATTTCCTCCCCATCTCTGGAATCCCTTTTGGACATGACCAATGAGTTGCAGCTGGTTTTTAGGCAGCGCGGCATACTCATTAATTGGCCGTCAGGAACAGCTTACACCCTTCGATCCACAATGAAATGAACTCAGATCTGGATTCGCCAAACGCAAATTCCAAACAGGCTGGGAAAGCAAAAACCACCTACGACTGTCTTTATAATAATCGTAAAACTGCAATGTGTACAGTCTACAAAGAGGCCTGTTCTTCTTCTATCTCCTGTGAAAAGGCTTGACAAAGACAAAAGCTTTTTATGCACTAAAGTAGGACAAACAGGGCAAAGAAAACTTGTGCAACTGATTTCGGAGTTAAGAGGGCACTTCTTGCCAGCGCTCAGAGACAGAGCGAAAAGCACGGGGAAGAATAAAATACTCAAAGCCAACTGATTGCTGTTATAGATCCAGTCCCTCTTTTCCTTTGTTCACAGTGACCCTTTCCTTGCTCAGGGGTAAGTCTGATTTGTCAGAGCTTGTGGGCAATTCCATTCCTCTGGCAGGAGGAGAGAAGAGCAGTCTGCTTGGGACCATAGGAAAGAGACTGTCTCTCCTCCTGGAGACATCGACTTTCCTGCAAGTGCCACCAGGAGCAGTCATACTGGTCTTGTAACTCTGGGGGAGATACACTGAGAACAAACATGAGGTGGCAGAGCAGAAGGTTAGAAAGAACCTAATGGCCCAAGGATTTTACCAACTGAATTTAACCTGCTAAATTAACCAGTTCTGAAGAGGCATCATCTCCAGGCTTTCTGTTCATCATCATAACATCCTTGGGACTTCCCTGGTGGTCCAGCGGTTAAGACTTCACCTTCCAATGCAGGGGACACGGGTTCAATCCCTGATCAGGGAGCTAGGATCCCCCAAGCCTCAGGGCCAAGATAGCAAAGTGTAAAAGCAGAAGAAATATTGCAACAAATTTAATAAAGACTTTAAAACTGGTGCTCCTCAAAATTTTTTTTTTATCCTTAAAAAGACAGTTGAGTTAATTCAGCAGGTTAATCCCCTGTTGTATTCTAAAGCATGTCCCTCTCCTCCTTTTCCTTGGATCTGTGAAAAAAAAAAAACTCTCTCATGTCAGCTACCTTGTAGGAGCCTTGTTGGAGGGAAGCATTGTAGTTTAACCATTGTTTTCCTATGATGATATTTCTCAGAGTACCAGCCAGAGGACCATGTTGCTTATTTACGAAACAGGTTACTGAATCTGTCCTGAATCTAGGAGTGGAGTCAGGAATCTGCATTTCTCTAGCATTCTTTTATGAGATCTATGAAAGGTTATTACCACCACCTGAGGAAGAGAAGCTAGAAGAGGAGGAGGACCTCCTCCAGGCAAAGAGAAGGCGTAGAAGTCAGTCGAAAACCTTTGTTGAAGGTTTACTCCATGCAGAAGACAGGAAGTATGCTAGGAGCTGAGTCAGGTGGGTGGGCAATTTCCCTGGGAATTTTCCATTGGTGGCGTGATCTGCTTAGCGTTTGCGGATACACATCTCAGGTTGGAGCATGGATGGTCACCATAGCTTTGACTAGTAATTGTGCCTTAATGTAAATATATATAAATATTATACATTTATATGCGGCTTTAAATGGAGTGTTTTAAATGACTCCTTCTGTATGGCAATGTGTATTTACATATATCATGGGTAAAAAATTCATGCCACGGGTGGTCACATTCCAAAGAAATGAACACATGCACAAAATCACCCACCAGTGAATGCAGAGACCATACAGGACAGGGGATTAAAGGGAGATTTCTTGAGCAGAAAGCCACAGGGAGGAGGTTCAAGAGAGAAGAGACATACATATACCTATGGCTGATTCATGTTGCTATATGGCAGAAACACAATATTGAAAGCAATTATACTCCAATTAAATAAATGTAAATATTAAAAAGAGAAAGAAAGCCACAAGGAATGAGGAGAGCTGTCTGATGATATAGATGAGAAGCTGGATAGAAGGACCTAGCATCTGATGAGAACCAGGCATCTTTATTCTTCCTCACATTTTGCTCACAGACAATAATACATGAAGTTGTTAACACCATAGAGACAGGAACTGTGTCTATTATTTCCTATATCGTAGACACCATGGAATTTATAGCTAATGTTTTTAATACCATCACATAATAGAGCATGTGATAAATGGGGTAAAAAAGCAATTTATTAGCATTTATCACAGGAATCTTAGCTTTCACAGTTCTGCCTGAAATTTTTTTCCATAAACTTTTCAAAGAGAATAAAGGAAATAAAAGGGTAAAGGAAAGTGTGTGTATATATACATATATAGGTATATATATTTATGTACACACACACACACACACACACACACACACACACACATATATATATATAGCAGGGCAGGATTTCAACTTTTATAGAAATCTAGTGAAAAACAAGCTGCTATTTATATTTCTAAAACATATTGAGACTTTTAACAAAACTTTTCAGAACTGAAAGTAGTTTTCTGATACTGACTTCTCCTTTAAGAACATTAGAAGCCTTCTTTTGAACTAAGATCTTTTAATATTGTTACATTAAAATTCAGTTTTTCCTCTTGTTTGATCATTTTTCTTCTCAGTGAAGTCATAGCCCCAGAAAGCTAGGTCTTTGTGATCTTTTTAAATGTGTGCTCTTTTTATGGATGATGGTTGCTTATAGCACTAATTTTTAATAAGAAAAGAAGCACAGAATAAGCAGATTGCTGCAGCAGTGTGGGATGATAGAAAGAGCAAAAGATCTGGAACCACGTGACCTGCCTTACAGTTGTGGCTTCGTTATGTACTGGCTTTGTAATCCTTTGTAAGTCACTGAGTGTCTTTAGGGTTCTACTTCCTCATGTATAAATCTGAACAGGGGCACTTTTCCGCAGATGGCTGTTGTGGAGTACATCAGAAAGTACACATTAAATCACTTTGTAAAATGTATTATTTTTGTTATTGTTCCTCTGTGATCAATCGAAATAGAAAGTGCAGCATCAAATCACCTTACCCTGAATTGTAATGAAAGAAAGTTTGATTCAGTGGGTATGATCATGAAGTAAAGTTCGGAGAGACACATCTGGAATGGTCAAAACAAATACATAGTTTTTAGAATGAATATACCGATGCTAGGGTCATCCGTTGTAGAGCAGTTGAGCTGAGTTAGGTAGTTTAGGGGGTCGGTTGCCTGAAACTCCCTTAAGTTTCAAATAGAGACTTTGGAGACAAGCCCAATGAAATGTGAGGTTTTTCTGAAGAAGGAAGGGAGACATTTTAATTTACAGATTCTGAAGAAAGGAACATTAATCCAGAGAAAACCTCCAGGGAGGATCCAGGAAGAAGGTATTCTCTGGAAAGACGGGTGTGCTGGGTACACTCTGGAAGTGTGAGAATGTGAAAGAAAGAGAGCTCACTTCTACAACTGTTTAAAACGTTAAAGGATTTAAGCTAATGTTCGGGAATAGTTAACATTTCTCGGACTGAATATGAAACTTCCTCCAAGGAAAACAACTCAACTGCTAAAGTCAGCCCCGGGCTAATGCCAAGAAAATACTGCTAAATTAGGGTTCTAGGAGAGATATGACTCAGTTAAGTATCGTAGAGCTCTCAACCCATAAACTATCCCTTTGTAGTCCTTGAGAGCATAAGAGATTACAAATAAATTTACTGACTCTTTCCTTAAAGAAAGGAAATGCCTAAAATCATGATTCAGCTTTTTAAATTCGGTTTCCATGTGTAAGTAGTATAGCTGCTGGGAAATGCTGGCTCCTCAAATCATTTTGTAAAACCATTTAAAAAAAATTTTATTGGAGTGTGGTTGATTTACAATGTTGTGTAAGTTTCTGCTGTACAGCAAAGTGAATCAGTTATGCATAGACATATATCCAGTGTTTTGTAGATTCTTTTCCCATATAGGTCATCACAGAATATTGAGAAGAGTTCCCTGTGCCACATAGTAGGTCCTTATTAGTTACCTATATTATGTATAGTAGTGGTAAACCATTTTTAAATGTTTTATCCTACAACCCCAACAGATGTTCTCAGTATCAAAGAAGGTTTCTGAGTATTGATTCTAAATCTCGCTCATTAAAATAAAAGTAATTAGAACTACTTAAAAGCCCCATGATTTCATCCTATGCTGCTGCTGCTGCTAAGTCACATCAGTCATGTCCGACTCCGTGCGACCCCACAGACGGCAGCCCACCAGGCTCCTCTGTCCCTGGGATTCTCCAGGCGAGAATACTGGAGTGGGTTGCCCTTTCCTTCTCCATTCTATCCTATGCACATGGACAAACACACAAGAAAAGGTATTACATGTGATATGAAAAATTGTGTCTCTAGTTCATCAAGTCCAAATCCAATTTCATATAATCACACGGAATATCTGTCAAATGTTAAGAAGAGGTTGTGTCTTAAGTAGACTTTCAAGTATGTCTCCAACAGATTTGGAGTATTGATTATTGATCATCTCCTCTCGAGGAGTCAGACATGACTAAGAAACTAACACAAACACACAACAGAATCCTATCGTATACGGTTTAATTTCCATTATCTCATAGATGTCTACGTTATCCATTATTGAACATTGGTCTTGAACTGTCAGGATAAAGTTGACATTAACTAAAGTTTGAATTTAGTCCATAGCATCTACGCACATGTGTTTGATTTGTCAAAACCCAACAGCATAATGTATCACATATTTATTCATTCTCCTTTGTTGCTGTTAGCCATGTGTGCATTTGCAAAATGAACTAGCTTTGTGAATGGTTATAGAGAGAAAACAAGAAATATGTAAAGAGAATAAATAAATAATTTGCATCTTTAAAAAATACGTAGTTAGTGTTTCTGTCTAAAAATATTGTGTGATGAAGAAATAGATCTGAAACAAGAGTCATTCTTTTTCCGTGAAGCAACACTAACCTTGCAATTTTTACTCAGCTCCTTTGTGTAAGGATGAATTCTTCCCCCCAAATCGTGGAGAATTGTAAAAATGGAAATGAAAAGTCGACTCTTGAGACGATGTATTCCTTTACCCCACCTGTGTGTAACTGTCTACTTCAGAATGCTTTATATCCCCAAAGTGCAGCCATCTTCTCTAAGATAACAGTGCTTGTTAAATGCTGCAACTTAGGAGCATACCAAAGTATCATTTAAAAATTAGTCATAATTTTAACAACACTCCTGCCATTGCTGCATTTTGTTTTGTTTTCTGATTTTTTAAAACTTAATTCTAATCTTTAACTTTCCAAACTGAAAGCAAAGAAAATTTACTTCTATCTGTATTTTTTTGTGATAGAGATATTTTAACTCTACATCAAGTCTTCAAATTTCTTGTTTTCTTTTCTTCAGTGAACTTAACCTCTGCTTTCTCATGTTCCCCATTAGAAGGGAAAATAGCTCTTCTTTCTTATAATTATCCTTTTTTGTAATGTGATGAACATGCTTCTCTATGTTTGATTGCATTGAACATAGGAGAAAATTAATCTAAAATGCACATTATACTCTTAATATCTATTTCCTCATTTGTCTCCCAGTTAGACTCTAGGATTCTTGAGACTAGGAAACATTTCTTATTTATTTTGTACACCCAGTCCCCATCTGATGTATACTTTATCATATATCAATTCAAATTTGATAGCCAGTGAATAACTTCATCAGGTCAAATTGTAAAAGGTTGGCTTTTACAACTAATCAGGACACTGAGGTTTTTAAAGAATTCCTCATTGATCTTTCTCCTCCATTCTGAGGGTACCAGAAAGGTACCAGAAGTCAGAAAGGTACCAAAAACTCCACAGTATTAGCTCCCAAATCTGTTTTCATGAGAACTGCAGTGGCTCATTGCCATACACACACAGGCTGATGTTAATAAACACTAACTAGCGCAGATTGTGACTGTTCTCATCCTTGAACAGATTAAACAAGGCCAGCTGCAGTGAGGGCACTTTGCTATAATAATCCAATAAATACTTTTGAAATGATGCTTACTTTTGTCTTTTGCATTAAGTCTAAGAGTAAAGCCAAGTAGAGTGGAAAATAAAGAACACCTCCCCTTCCCCCCAATACCAAGCAAAAATTCCAGAGATTTTGCCAAAACTCCCCATAGATTTATCACTTGTTAGGAGACTTTGTACAGAGAACTACAAAATCTCCTTTACGTTCTAAGGGCCAGATGTTACTGTCAAATTGTAACCATTCGGGGCTACATGTGTATACACATTGCACCGTCATCTCTGAGTGCACACGGGAGGAACAGGACATAGAAGTTGTGATCCAACCTAGGCTTTTTCTGAGCTGAAGAAAAATTGACATTAACTACTGAATTATGGTGGATATTTTCTCCTTTACAAAGGCCTCCCACCACTAGGAGGCAGGATCCTTTTCAGCTTGAAGAAGCTGTTAATACAGAAAGACTCTCAGCCCAATAAGAGTGGTATATGCAATAGGCAGGACTTCCCTGGAGGTTCAGATGGTAAAGAACCTACCTGCAATGCAGGTAGACCAAGGTTCAGTCCCTGGGTCGGGAAGATCCATCCCCTGGAGAAGGGAATGGCAACGCACTCTAGTATTCTTACCTGGAGAATTCCATGAACAGAGGAGCCTAGTAGGCTCCATTGGGTCACAAAGGCTTGGACACAACCGAGCGGCTAACACATTCATTAGGCGAAGGATTTGCATAGCCACAGCTGAGTTTCATCCTCACATTGTTGAACCAACATTTGATCTGAAATTCTTCAAACTTCAGACACATCATCCTATCTAATTAACAGAAACATTCCTTGAGTGCTTAGTCTCTCTGCCGTGTTTGACTCTTTGTGACCCTGTGGACTGTAGCCCGCCAGGCTCCTCTGTCCATGGGGATTCTCCAGGCAAGAATACAGGGATGGGTTGCCATGTCCTCCTCCAGGGGATCTTCCCAACCCGGGATCAAACCCAGGTCTCCCACATTGCAGGCAGATTCTTTACCGTCTGAGCCACCAGGGAAGCCCAAGGTGATTCCTTAGGTAAATCAAATAACTTTTTGACCACTTGGTGTTAGAGAATACTCTGAACTCAACTTCCCTATAGTGATGTCACTGAGAGTTGACTATTCATTTTTAAATTTGTTTTTATTTACTTATTTATTTTTGGCCATGCCATTCAGAATATTAGTTCCCCAACCAGAGATTGAGCTCATGCCCCCTACCATGAAAGTGCAGAGTCTTAACCATTGGACCGCCAGGGAAGTCCTGACCACCTGTGGCGGATTCATTTTGATATTTGGCAAAACTAATACAATTTGTAAAGTTTAAAAATAAAATAAAAATTAGAAAATAAATAAATAAATAAAAATAAATTGAACTAGAAGCCACCATGGGCTTCCCCGGCAGCTCATTGGTAAAGAAAATAACCTGCCAATGCAGAAGACACGGGTTTGATCTTTGGGTTGTAAAGACCCCCTGGAGAAGGAAATGGCAATTCACTCCAGTATTTTTGCCTGGGAAATCCCATGGACAGAAGAGCTGGGCAGGGGGTGGGGGGTTGGGGTGGAGGTTACAGTCCTTGGGGCTCAAAAGAATTGGACTTCTTAGTGATGAAACAATAAGAAGTCACCTCAGGCAGAAAATGAATCTGATTGCACTTGTGTGGTTACAAACATAATCATAAGCTCCTCTGTTTCAATTAAGCCATAAAGGACTCTTTGGGAAGTTTAAAAACAAATGTCTTTTTTAGCGGGATACCATATTTAATTAAAAATTTTAAATAACTGAGCTTATCCTGTGAGCTGTTATTTTGTGAGATGTGAAAGGCCCCTAAAATGTAACTTTCATTTAGAAATGAAAAATGAGAGTTAATATTTTAGGGGCCTTTCATGTCTCACAAAAGAAATGAGGGTTTTAAAATTCTTTTTTAGTACACAGCTAGGGGATGCATCTGTCTTGCCCTGTACTGCTATGAGAATGAAAGAAGGGTCAACTTGAAAAAAAAAAAAAAGTACGTGCTAGGGAACAGAAGTACCTCTTAACTGAACAATGGTCTTATGATTTTAAAAGCCAGTGGGCAAAACCATCTATTGCTAGCTGGCAATAAAACAAAGAATATAATCAGATTAAAAGTTTGCTACTTACATAAAACCAAAAGACCCATCTGCATGGAGATCCAGTAAAGGACTGTTTTCTTCCAAGGGTCAACTTAAAACCCTTTGCATAAAGATCATCCTTACTTTACTAAACACTGTACCTCATTTTTTAAAACATCAAGATGTTAAGCCCAGTTCAAGCTTCTTTTCGTTTAATGTTTAGGTTAGTATTGAGATGAACTACTAATGTTCAGGTTCTTTATTATGAAGGATTTTCTTTCAATACCTACTAGAAGGGGTGGCTTTAGCAGCCTAGGCATCAGCTTTAAAATACCTAGACTCCCTGGAACCATAGGCTGGATTCACAGGAGGACCTGGGAGCCCCTTAATTATGCTGAAATAAATTTCTTATACCAGTGTCTTTTAACAAAATTTTAAAAGCCAAAATACTCTATGGACATTAAGAATTCAATCATTTTTCCCCTTTCATTTGGAGAAATACTGGTTTGCTGTATGATCTCAGAAATCCAAAAATAGGTTCTTTCCTTTTTCACATTCTTTGCACAATCTAGTTTAGCATGCTGTCTCCTAAGCTATTTACAGACTTTAACAATACTATTTATTTGCTTAAAGGTTGTACTTTCAATTTGGCTGCGCTAGTCAGATTTAAGGTTTAATCTGCGGAAAACTGCATATTGATGTACCAGTGGTTAGAGAGGGCCTTGCTTAATCTTTTTATGATTCATTCAGTCGATGGGTTTTTTAATTGTCTTCACAGTTTTATTTAACATTAACTTAATTCAAAGCATTTTTTCAAAGTCCTTTGTTGTTGATATTCTTTTGTTCTAGGAGGAAGCTCTCTTCCACCAATTGTATTTCAGAAGTTAAAATGCCACTGTGGAATGAGAGAGTTTCATTACTAGCCATTTGAAAGGTGTAACCAATCTTATAAGGAACTCAGAATCTCAGTGCAAGGTGCGGTTGACATGCCAGGTCTGCAGAGCGCCTAAACCATGTAAACTTCCCCCCATGGACAGACTTAACTAGAAGTGGAACCATCAGAACTGCCTAAATCAGCAACTTGGAGGGCTTTGCTATCTGTTCAATAGCACACGCCTATAAGAAAGAAGTCCTCAGACCCTCCACAGTAGGTAATGATGGAAGAATCTCCAAGTGGGGAGGGGGAGCAGCTGGACCTTGTGGGACTGAGTCTTCCCCAGGGTTCACTCTCCATCAGTAGCCTAGGAGAGTCAGAGCTGGCCCTGCTGACAAAACCAGGGGCCTTCCCAGCTGTGGTGGCGTGTGGAATCCCGAGAGATCCCAAAGAGCAGAGTGAATCTGGAGGTGGGAACCAAAGTCGTCAAATAATAGCTTCTCCTCCAGGGTTGAATCAGATTTGACTTTTCTTTTTTTAAAGAAAAGGTTGAGAACAAGTTTCCTCAGAGCATTATATAGGGGATTAAGAGAATTAGGAAACCCCGGTTGTTGTAGCTTTAGAAGATGATCTCAGGGGAGTTAATTAAATTCCCTCTGACTTAGTTTCCCTCTAAGCAAATGAAAATAACAAGTCCTGGGACCTTCCAGTCACAATGATGCTGATGTTTAAAACAGGATTTTAGTTGCTATACAGGAAATGCACGTGCAAAATATTACTCACTTATTAAGGTGCAGGGAAATATACTGCCAACCACACTCCAGGTCCGTGTGCTCAGTTGATATTAGTCAGTTTTTATTAAAATATAGTGGTCGACTGTGGTTTCAATGACAAGAACCCTAAGGGGCAACTGGTTTCTAGGTATTTAAGCTAGTAGGAAGATAAGAGATTTGCAGTTTGTTTGGTGTCCCCGAAGATTTCCAGACAGCAGTTTGTTTCCTCTCACTTTTTATGAATGGCCGTAGTATTGTGCTTCCGTCTGCATTTTCTACCAAAGCCATTCATAAAAATAAAACACAAAACAAAATAACAACAACGGAAAACGTCGGCGGCGCAGTCTGGAGCCACTGGGTGCCAGAGGCTGGGCAGACATCCCGGCAGCCATAGCCCCAAACACCATTGAAAGTCCTCAAGGGTCTGTTTGTTTGGTGGTCTGAAAAGTATGAAGTGCTGTGTGGAAGGGCAGCTGGAAGAAGTTCTGTGACACAGACTAGGCCGGGAGCCAGGGCTGGCAGGGTTTCAGACATTGTCTTTCCCCTCATTGAAGTGTCAGGACCTAATTCATGGAAAATTGGGCGAGCTGGCAGCCCTTTCAGAGGATTTCATTGAGCCCCACAGTGTGCAGGAGTCACATGAATGCGGGCTCCTCAGCCAAAAAGGGAGGGGGACTTCTGAGCAGGAGGAACCAGTCAGCCTGGAAGAATGTGTGGGGATTTGAAACGATTTGGGAGTAAACATGTGTACAGGTGTAATCGGCAGGGAAAAAAAGGGGGGAGGAAGAAAAGTGGTCTGTTCTTACAAATGACTCTTTTGAAATGAATACTCTCTGAGCGCTCAGAGTATTCTTGAATCCTAAGAGGCAAAGAAGTCCTAATCATTCTCAGTTGGATTCCACCTGGAGAAAACATCATCTCAGAGCCTGGGCCTTTATGATGTCATCTCTACTGTGATTTAAAGTCAGAGGGAAGAACTTTTGGTGGTTTTTTTTCGTTTTGTTTTTTCAGTAAACAAAAGTATTTTGCCTTTCTTTTGTTTTATCTTGTTCATCTACAAAAATAAAAGCTCTGATTTTTTTTTTTAATAAACCATGTCTACTACAGCAGCAGTAAGACATCACACCATCACTGAAAGGAAGGAGAATGAATAGAAGTTCTACCCCTTCACGATAAGAGTGAATTTACCTTAACTTCTGTTATCTGGGAGAACTGTAGCAAGTTTCTTTCTTTCATTTGTACCACAAAAGCATGTCATTGCCCACATCAGGGTGGTGGTTCAGTTGTATTTGCAAATCTCAATGATGTGTGTGTGTGCATGCTAAGTCGCTTCAGTCATGTCCTACTCTTTGAGACCCTGTGGACTGAAGCCTGCCAGGCTCCTCTGTCCATGGGATTCTCCAAGCAAGAATACTGGAGTGGGTTGCCATGCCCTCCTCCAGGGGATCTTCCTGACCTAGGGATGGAACCCACATCTCTTATGTCTTCTACAATGGCAGGCGAGTTCTTTACCACTAGCACCACCTGGGAAGTCTAGATAAAATAAATAAATAAGGCTTATATTCAAACATGAGAGTGAGTACTGGAAGTAATTCATTAAAAATTTGTGGCTTTATGGGACTTCCCTGGTGCTGCAGTGGTTCAGACTCCATGTTCTCAATGCAGGGGGCACAGGTTCAATCCCTGGTCAGAGAACTAAGATCCTGCATGCTCCAAGGTGCACCCCACAAGAAAACTGGGCTTCAGATCCACCTTTTATAGCAACAAAGAATAGCTTAAATGTTTTTCTAATATGCTAAATATTGGACAGCTAACTCAGGCTGGACAGAAAACAGTTTGCTCAGATAGTTCACTCAAAAAGGGGGACTTTGCATTATATCCAGAATTAAATAGAGATGATAGAGATATGCAGATACAGATATGACAAAATATTCTGCAAATGGTACCATCAAGAAAGCGAATGAACCCACAGAATGGGAAAAAAAAATTGCACATCAGATTCTGATAAGGAATTTGCATCCAGAACATATAAAGAACTCTTATAACTCAATAATGAATAGACAAATACATTTTTTAAAGATTCGAATAGCCACCCCATGGACTGCAGCCCACCAGGCTCCTCCATCCATGGGATTTCCCAGGCAAGAGTACTGGAGTGGGGTGCCATTGCCTTCTCCGAAAGAAGATATACAAATGGCCAAAAGGTACATGAAAAGATGGTCAACATTATCAGCCATTTGGAATATTCAAATCAGAACCACAGTGACATTCGCCTTCACACCAGCAGGATGTAAAAAGACAGTAGCAAGTGTGGGCATGTTGGGGAGCAGTTGGAATCCTCCTACATTGCTGGTGAGACTATAAAATAATGAGGCCGCTTTGGAAAACTATCTGACAGCTCTTTAAAAAGTTTAACAGTTAACCTCTATGACCCAGAAATGCCACTCCTAGCTGTATACCTAAGCAAAATTTCGTGTACACACGAAAACTCATACATGAATGTTCATAGTAGCATCATTCATGATAGCCAAAAGTTGGAAACAACCCAGATGTCCATGAAATGATGGATGTGTAAACAAAATATATCCATACAAGGGAATATTATTTGTCAATAAAAAGAAATGAATTACTGGGGCTTCCCTGGTGGACCAGTGGTTAAGACTCCGTGATTCTAATGCAGGGGGCACAGGTTCACTCCCTGGTCAGGGAACTAAGATCCCACATGCTACACCACCAAAAGATAGGTAAATAAATAAAATTATTTAAAAGGAATGCATTACTGATACATGCTATAGCATGAATAATCCTAGAAAACATTTTAAATGAAAGAAGACCATATATTGTATGATTACAAAAGATACAAAAGACTGTATATTTACGTGACATGTCCAGAATAGGCAAAGTTACAGGTGGCACTAATGATAAAGAATCCGCCTGCCAGTGCAGAGATGCAGGTTCCTTCCCTGGGTCAGGAAGATGTCCTGGAGAAGGAAATGGCAACCTACTCCTGTATTCTTGCCTGGGAAATCCCATGGACAGAAGAGCCTGGTGGGCTACAGTCCATAGGGTTGCAGCAAGAGTCAGACGTGACTGAACACAACACACAGGTAGAGACAGAAAGTAGATTAGTAATTGATTGGGGATGGAGGTTGGCTAAAGAGGGAAGAGGGGATGGGAGTGGGTGATAATGGACAGGTTTCTTTCCCAAGAGGTGAAATCTTCTAAAATTGGTTGGTGGTGATATTTATACTACCTTCAGACTATACTGAAAAGCTTAGATGTATACACTTCATATGGGTGACTTTTATGGTATATAAATTATATCCCAATAAAGCTGAGTTTTTTTAAACAAAATTGTAACAAATTAAGCCCTTTCACTTCCTAAGTTTTGTGATATGCTAGTTAAAACAAAGTGAATAGAATAGCAAGTTTATTTAGATGTAACTGCTATGGATTACAGACCTTAGTTGGGAATTGTTTTAAACATCCTTTAACCTGAAAGAAACCATTTGAACTTTGAAGAAACTTTCGTCTTCGCAAACAAGTATCAATATTTAAAACATGTATACTTAATTATTCTCATTGTGTGTGTTTCTTTTTAAATTATAACAATTTTTTTTTTTTCTTTCTCAGCCACAACAAGTTGTTCAGAAGAAGCCTGCTCAGGTAAGAGACAGTCATTGTGATTTTTTCTCCCAATTAATGTAAAAAGTAAGACAAAAAAATTATGACCCCAAATAACCTTTATTTAGTCTTTCTCTAGTTTTGATTATGTCAGCATTGTAGTGTTCTTGAAAACTGGTTGTATCCTTCAGACATAGTCAAGAATAAATAGTCTGAGGTTTTCAAAAATTCTGAAAGACGTCAAGACCTAAAGTATACAAAGCAAATAAAAATACTTCTAAAAATAAACCCTTTTAGTGCCTCATATAAAACAAATGCTTAATCTTCTGAGGTGTTTCGCCCATACTTAAACATCAAATTTTGTCATTTCCTTCTAACGATCCACATCCCATTGACTCAATACAGGACTTAATAGCTGCAAAGTATACCATGATCCATGACTAGAAACATATTTGTTCATTGACTTATTCCCCCCAAAGAAGAATTGGAAATTGAAAACTTTTTATACTAATTTTGCTATTGATGAACCCTCCGATCTTAGCTGAATGAGTCTCTGAAGTGTTTGGCAACATCAAAATTAGGAACCGTCTTTATGGTTCCTCTTGTTCCAATTATAATCTGTACTTAGAAGCATAAGAATCATGTTTATTGAGAAAGTATGTCTTGAATAATAAAATATAAAAATGTCTTGCTGTTCTCCCTTTTGGGGTTGAAAGAGATGCTCAGGAGACCTAGGTGTATCATGCAAAACCTACCGAAGTAAATTATTAAGCAGTATCACAGGTTACCAAGTTCTTTGTTGATCTTTCATATAATTTATCTGTAGGATCTTTTCCCTAGAGTTCTCTAAAACTGTACCTCTCACCCTGTTCTCTTGAGACAGTGTTGGTTTGCACGGGAAAGACAATCTCCTGTATCTACTATTCTTTGCAAATGCAGCTTGAAAGAGAATTGAAGCTTCTAATCAAATATAAGCATACAGGAAAAATGTATCTGAATAATTACACACGTGCTTTAAAATAAAAACAGAGTTTCCGTGAAAAAAAAATTGTAATCATAGCTGTTCCCTTTCCTAAAAGCCAAGAGCGGTAGGGGACACTAAAAATAAGCACACGATGTTTCTAAGCAATATTAAACAGAGCAAAATATAAACAAAAACTTGACATTTTTAAGTAGGAGATCCCAAATATATTATCCTCTCATCCTTCATTAGTAGGGAAATCAAGAGAAAATGAATTTATAATTCTGTGCATTGGGGTCAAAGTATATTGCAGTGTTCACTGTTACATCATGGGCTGTGAATGACAGGTTCATCATCTTAGGTGGTCTGTTAAAGCTTTGATTCAGTCTCTATTCTTGGGGTTGTAGGGGAGATAAGGCAAACAAAAACACAGTCACTGCATATGAGAAATGTGTAATCTAGTTCAGAGGTTCTTAGCCTTGGCTGCATATTGGAATCAACTACAGATACTATTAATATAATTATGTATATCCAGTTGTATATATTAATATACGCAGTTGACCCTTGAACAACATGGGTTTTAACTCTGATGGTCAACTTAAATGGGGATTTTTTTTTCACTAACTACTACAGTACCACAGGATCCATAGTTGGTTTAATTGGTGGATGCAAAATCACAGATATGGAGTGAGGACCAACTATAGGACTTGAGTATCTAAGGCAAATCCTGGAATCAGCCCACCTCGGATACTGAAAAACAGACAACTATAAATGTGTGTACATCCTGAACCCTACCCAGTGCTGTATGCTGGAGCCAGCCCTTGTGAGGCAGTTGTATCTCTTCCAGACTCTGTATTTAGTGATGTCAAGTAGGTGACTTGAAATCCATTTTGGTGGGAGTAGTTACACCATGAAAATTGATATATACTACAAGTCAGGACTTTATTTTATGGGAGAGGCAAGTTGTTGAACTTTTACCTGCATACCACTGGCCCCCACCCTTCAGCGATACTGATTATTTGGTCTGGAAACACACGCATTAGTATTTTATGAACTCCTCAAGTGAGTAACGTAGAGCCATGGATGAAGATACCCAGTGAACACATTTGAGAAGACATTTGAATATTTGTTGAGCAAATGAATGCGCAATGAGAGTCTATATGAGGCACAGCGTGATACAGATGAATGAGTGGGATGCCCTGTGTCGCCTAAGGGGGATGATCCTCGGAAGAATTTTGATCTTGTTATTGTTGAGTTGCAGAAGGGAAAATGAAGACATAGATTATTCTTTAGGGAAAGAATAGAAGATGTTTTAGATGAGATGAATGGCATATTCAAAAGTAAAGAGGCAGAGACAGGTAAATCACTGGTGGAGGTTATCCACATGGCTGAAACTGATTACAAATTGGGCAATAATACACCAAGAAATGATGTAAGTGACATCAGACATTTTTGTCCCAAGAGAATCAGGAATATCAAAGAAATCACAGATGGATTGGGTTGGTCCTCACTGATCAGTCTTGCTGTCTTACAGACCATGTTCCAGATTTGCCCTTGAAAAGAGAGTTTAGACTCAGAAAAAAAGAACATGGGCTCACTGGGCTTCCTAATCTATATTGTCTTAAGGACACAGTGATGAATTATATAAACATGGAGACTACACAGAAGTTTGTGGAGGATAATGTAAATTTTACAGCACATTCAAAAGAATCTCTTTCTTTTCCATCTGTTTCTGTCAAAATACCCTCCTGGATGGCTTTAACATGTGGCAGTCTGGATTAACTCAGGCTTGTATCCTTTCTATCCACACTACTTTGAGGGGTTACATTCAGATCCTGTTTTGAGGTCACAAAAATTTTAGGACAATTAAATATTTTACATCCAAGAAAAGAACTCAGCAGTGTATAAGGTGGCCTAGGTTTTGCTTTCTGGCCCTGTCAATGGATGAATTAATCTCTCTAGTCCCTATATATCCATCTATGAACTGGGAAAATAACAGTGCATCTTCATGTACTCCAAAAGACATTTTAAGAGTTGTATAAATTCCAGGGAATATTATTACATTCTGACTTATTTTTGGATGCTTGGCTTTTCATTTCTAGAGATTTGTATTCTCAAAAATACCCAATGTCTAATTAGTTCAAAACTACTATCTTTTTTTTACCTTAAGTGTTTTCACTGCATCTTTTTAAAATAAAGGATTTTTTTAACAAAGGGAAAATTTTATGGTGATTTCTACATATTATCATTAGGACTAAAGCACTTGCCTTGAATGTAATTCCATGTGTATGGAGTTACAAAGACTGTCATCTACAGTATCTAATGCCATCAAATGCTTGTTGTCATTGTTCAGTCACTAAGTCATGTCCAAGTCTTTGCGACCCCATGGACTGCAGCACAGCAGGCTTCCCTGTCCTTCACTATCTCCTGGAGTTTGCTCAAACTCAAGTGCATTGAGTTGGTGATGCCATCCAACCATCTCATCTGCTGTCACCCCCTTCTCCTCCTGCCCTCACTTTTTCCCAACATCAGGGTCCTTTCCAATGAGTCAGCCCTTCACATTAGGTAGCCAAAGCATTGGAGCTTCAGCTTCAGCATCAGTCCTTCCAATGAGTATTCGGGGTTGATTTCTTTTAGGATTGAGTGGTTTGATCTTCTTTCAGTCTAAGGGACTCTCAAGAGTCTTCTCAAGCCACAGTTCAAAAGCATCAATTCTTTGGCGCTCAGCCTTCCTCATGGTCCGACTCTCACATACGTGCGTGACTAGTGGAGAAACCATGGCTTTGACTAGAGGGACCTTTGGTGGAAAAATGATGTCTCTGTTTTTTAATATGCTGACTAGGTTTGTCATAGCTTTTCTTCCAAAGAGCAAACATCTTTTAATTTCCTGGCTGCAATTACCATCCGCAGTGAGTTTGGAGCCCAAGAAACAAATGTCACTGTTTCTACTTTTTCCTATCTATTTGCCATGAAGTGATGGGACCAGATGCCATGACTTAGTTTTTTTCATGTTGAGTTTTAAGCTTTTTCACTCTCCTCTTTCACTGTCATCAAGACGCTCTTTAGTTCGTCTTCGCTTTCTACCATTAGAGTAGTATTATCTGCATGTCTGAGATTGTTGATTTTTTTCCTGGCAATCTTGATTCTAACTTGTTATTCATCCAGCCCAGCATTTCACATGATGTACTCTGTGTTTCAAGTTAAATAAACAGGCTGACAATATACAACCTTGTCGTACTCCTTCCCAGTTTTGAACCAGTCCGTTGTTCGTGTCCGATTCTAACTGTTGCTTCTTCTTAAATTTCCTCAGAACTTTGAGGATGCAACTTTTTGAAAATGGATTAAAGAAAGTCATAATTCATTCCAAGGAGCCAAATTCAGAATTAGGCTAAATCTCAGAATTTAGATGTGCATATGTGTATATAAGTACATACATCAAGAGAGGAATAAAAATTTAAGGAAAACCATTCTGCAGAGGTGTGCTTGGGAAGTCCACCAGGTGCCATCACCTGCAAACCTCAGTGTGTGTCACGTAACCCTGATGGGAAAGTTAATAACCTTAAAAATCTAAAGGGGAAAATCTCTAATATTTAACATTAAATTTATAAGTTCCAAAACCAGTGAAAACTAAGCTTACTAGAGAATTCTATATTTTCATTTAAAGTGATAAAGTAAGAAGTTAGCTAATTTCCTAGTTTTTTAGCCATTGATTGCTAAAAAAGCAGTTGATTTCTCAACCACACGGATTACATTCTCAATTTGAGTAGGAAATTGGTATGTTTTGTTGCTGCTGTTGTTCTTTTTATAAAAGAAACCTTATAAGATATAGGGTTATTATTATTGATAGAGAGGGCTTTGCTTCTCAAGTGTTAATTTTCATAAGAAGAAAAATCTCACTCCATCTCAGAGTTCTAAAAAGATTTTGTTGATTTATTAGCTATCTTATTGTTTCTTGATTTCCGCCTTTTAAAATTTTAAACTGAAATTAGAAGTGAGTCCTTATATATAATTCAGATTATTTTTTTCTCACGTGAGCCCTACTCAGAAAGTAAAAACAGCTTTAAACAATCCTAAGTTCTCCTTCCTTTCAACCCAGTTTCCTCATTGTTGTAGCGCCCTGGCAAGCTACACCTCTAGCAATTAAGACAGGTAGAAACCTGCTCCTTTTCAGCTTCCCGGTGAGAGAACTGGAAAGTTTTCAGTTTCTAAGAGACTGGAAACAAAGCTTTCTGTTTCGAAACAGAGCTTTTACCTGAGAGTAACATCATTTGTGGGTGGTGTGTGTTGGGGCAAAGAAATCTAAGCCTTGGTTATCATGGGATTTTCCCCCCCTTAAAAAAAAAAAAAGAAGTTGAATGCTTTTACAGAGACTTCAAGGGCAGTTTTAAGGATGTTTATATTTCAGACAACCTAAACATTGTTTGGAGCAAAATGAGAGATTTCACTTTGGGACAAGCAGGTTGATGAATTGCAGTCAGCATCTTGTTCTCAAAGAAGGCATTTTTACTGGGGGCTTTTAGTCTAGACATACAAAGGAGGAAGGAGGAAAAAGGGAGAGTTCTCTAACACTCATCTTTTACGTGGTATCTTGGCCAGTGCAGTAAATAGTTCATCATAAATCAGACTTGCAAAAAAGAGTCACTCTCTACTCACTCAGGGAGAATAGTGATTTATGCTGCTTAAGTCATAAAGAGTACTGATTTATTTGTTTTCCAACTTATGCTCTTTCAAGCTGGTGAAACAGTTTGTGGGCCAGTAAATGTTCGGTACCGACTGGCAAAACATAAAGAATTATATCAAAGCCCACCTTGAGTGGGACTGTTTTGTGTATAGGAAATACATTTTTGATTTAACCTCTGACCTCTGACATTGCAAAGGTCAAGGAAAAAGAAGAGATCCAAGTAGAAGGCAGCATTTAACTCTTATAATAAAGTAGCTCAAGGAGATACAGCACATGGGTAGGGCAGAGGAAGCATATCAAAATGATCATCAACTGTAAACATATGAAGTCATTAGCTTAGTTTTAATAAAGGAATATTGGCAAGATGAAGTCAGCTGTTTCTTAGCATGGGATGTCTTACAGAGATGACATAAACATCTAACAGAAGTGAAAGAACATTACTCAGTTTGGGGCACAACATAAAACTCCAAAAGGCAAAATATAGTGTTTCTGAACTTGACAGAGTTCCTATAAGAGTTGTTTTTTTTTTTTAATATGATTGCCTTTAACTGTGTGGTAAAGCCTGTGGATTAGGCTAAAATTAAATGGCCATGTCTGTCTGCTTTCCTTTGCATATTGCAGTGCTTTTCCTATGCATTTTGATGTGAGTTATATAAAAAGCTATTATTTATTCAATATGTAAGATTTCTTCTTACTATCCAAACCCAAATTAATATGAATAAATAATAACTGGCTTTAAAACACTGTCTTTCTAAGAAAATCCTTAATGTTTGAATAGAAGTATGTTGGTTTGTCCAAGAAACTTTTTTAACTTTGAGGGAATGTTTGCTGGACACAGAAATGTTTCTATTGAAGAATTATTTAACTTACTGTTATTATTGATATTTTAATAATCATCTTCAAAAGTCCTTGTCTCAGGATAATAAACAATGTTTGGTGCAATAATGATTAAAACTCAGAAATGTTGTTTCCTGGCAACAAATACAAATTATGAACAATTTTATATACATAGAAAACAAAGAGAAAATGTTTCTGCTAATCTGAGCCATCAATAAACACATCCTGAATAAAACCATTAAGCAGCCTTTAATCTATCCATTTTAAAACTACTTTGTAAAAAGAAGAACATTCCTCAATAGTTTTGGAAATGTTGAAATGAATTTCCTTTTCCTGAGTGGTTCCTTCATATAAAAATCTTTTTGTTGCATCTTTAACTATTTTTTAAACATGATATTCCTTCAGTAAGAATTAGAAACTGCCGGACACAGGAGCCTGGAAGGCTACAGTCCGTAGGGGCGCAAAGAGCCGGGCACAACTGAAGCAACTTGGGAGGTATACGTGGAAAACTGATGAAGTTTGTGATCCTCAGAAATCATGACTTGCAGGATCCTGAAATCTGCAGTTAATGAGTGTGAAAGTCGCTCAGTCGTATCTGACTCTTGCAATTCCATGGACTATACAGTCCGTGGAATTCTCTAGGCCAGAATACTGGAGTGGGTAGCCTTTCCCTTCTCCAGGGGATCTTCCCGACCCAGGACTCGAACCGGGGTCTCCTCCATTGCAGGCAGATTTTTACCAGCTGAGCCACAAAGGAAGCCCCCCAAATTTGCATTTAGTTTATATATAAAATGAATTGTCTATCTGAAAAATGTGATTCCCTTCTGAATATATTTTTAAATAGTCTTCCATCCCAGAAAAGAATTCGTAGTATCCCAGAGATGAATGTTACCTCTCTTTGCAGTATTTTCAGGGATGAAACTCTGATCAGAGGCATGCCCAAGACAAACAGCAGTGTGTTAAAATCTAAGATGTCATATTTTGTTTTCTTCGGGAGGCATTCTTTAGTAACAGGTTTTTTCCCCTTTCTTTCACAGCTATCTATCATTGAACTACAGATAAAGAAATAAACACAAAATGAGTGGCTATAATGACTCATCATAGCTCCACACTGTAGTCTTACAGAATTTTTACTCTTTTTTCAAAGTTTTCCCATTTCGTTGTCACATTTTTTTCTCACACCCTGCTGATGGGTATTATCATTATTGTGTGACACAGTGAGAACCAGGCACAAGTTACACACACATTAATGCTAGGGCTGGTGCCCGTGTTCATTGATCTCTAGGATCAACCTTCTTTACCTCAAACATCCTCCAGTAAGACCTTAAAAGGCTCCCCCGGTGGCTCAGTGGTAAAGAATCCACCTGCAATGCAGGAGACGGGTCAATCCGTGAGTCAGGAAGATTCCCTGGAGAAGGAAATGACAACCCACTCCAGTATCTTGCCTGAGAAACCCCATGGACAGAGGAGCCTGGGGGGCTACAGTCCATAGTGTTGAAAAGAGGCAGACACGACTGAGCACCTGAACACACAATAAGATCTTAAAACTGACTTTTATTAAGTTGATGGTAACACATGCAAGGTAGACGCTTGTATATTTTTACATACATAAGACTAAAATTAATAAAAAGATAAGGTACCATAAATATCCCAACTTCTAAAGCATCCTTTTGAAAAACATTTCCACCAGAATGCCTTGCACTTGCCAGATCATAGGGTTTATATAGGTTCCATTGAACATGTTTTTTAAAAATGTGATATAAAGTTTTCCTAGTTGAAGGAAATAATCACTTTCCATGAAGTTAAACAGCCCCAATCCATTTTAAATTAAAATATCTGACCAAGAGATAGAAAATGTCCGATTTGTGGTCTCATGGGTCACTTAGCTGCAGATGGAACTTGAAAACTTGGTTTCTGGTCTCTGCTGCAGAGGAGGGGAACCCATAATTTTTGTTCTAGCAGGACTGGCTTGAGATATTCACGAACATGAAAAACTCTTGAGTGTGTCATTCCAAGTCCTTAAGGAACTGAACATACTAAGATGACAAAAAGAATGTCACTAAACCATAACTACTGTCTCTAGAAGACTAGGTATTGTTTGGTTTACTAGCAACATAGCTTAAATTACAGATGCATTTGTAGCCTGTAGCACTTTCTAATAAGAGAGTCACAGAATTCTTTGCAACCATGGGGGAAACAAATAAGGGTTTATTAGGCGACATGGACTTCTGTGACTAGCCCTCCTTACTACACACAAAGAGGGGCATGATGATGACAGCACCCCTATAATTTGCAGGGGGAGTATTTCCATTTCTCAGTTCCATTGAAAATTCGCTGGCCTCCTTTCCACTGCAGATCTTCTGTTTAGTCTGCATCTGAAAATTAAACCCAGAGCTTCGGCTCTTGCCTTAAACCTTCCTCCAGTGCACACCCTCACCCTTGCCTGTGGTGGTAAGACCTATGGTTAAACGCCTAAGACATTGAAAAATTCCATCCAGCATGAGGGGATCAGGATGTATATTGGGATGTCTTCTTCCTCCTTTTGAATCAGTGAGCAAAAGTGCATCCAAGGGTATATGCCAAATGCATCATGCTGAACAAAATCAAAAGAATGGGGAGAGGTGAGAACTGTCTTTCTAGGTTTTAGTGGGTTTTTTCCCCCAAGCGTAATGAAAGCAATGAAAGAGTTACACTTATTAAATTCCTTTTGGGGGGAACAAAAGAAAAACTTTAGGCAAAATGAGTGCAATTTTTCCAGCAGTCATAATAAAAATATAGTTCTCCAACTCTGCCTACTTTCTTCTCCCTCTCTTCAGTTTTCTGCCAAAAAAATCCACGTGTTTCACCCCGTGTGGTGCAGCCTCAGTGGTCTTTGTAAGGTAACTGAGTGGATGGCTGGGGGCTGTTCAGTGTTTAGAGGCCTTAGTGGCTGGTGCTCATAAAAATGTCACTGTGCACTTTCACTTTGAAAAGTCCTTTTATCCTACATTCCTGAAGCGCCATTCCAACAGTAAGCCTCCTTGACCAGACTGCGGCTGCCTGGCTTTCCCACCTCGCCAACTAGCCCCTAATGAGATGTGGAGAGTGCTTGGCGACAGTCTTTCAACGACTCAGTATTGCCTCAGAGCTGCTGTTGGGGAGCTACCCAAGCTCAAAGATCCTTTGGCCATATGTAGCGAACATAATACCTCAAGTTCCAATCTATTGCCTACAGCAAATGGCAGTGTCTTTTAAGTTACTTAGGATTGAATCTCAGGGGTTACTACCAGCTACTCTGCTGTGAAAATAAGATTCCTGGGGGATGTCAGGACCAGATGCATCTTCCTTTTGTCACTGGTTCCTGTCTGTCCACTCTTTGCACCACAGAAGGGCCCTGTGTGAAGTCTGGTCAGCAGCTGAACATGGATTTTCTGACCCCATCCTTTTTTTTTTGGCTATACTGGGTGTCCGTTGCTTAGCTCAGGCTTTCTCTACTTGTGGCAAGCATGGGCTCCTCTAGTTGCAGTGTGAGGGCTTCTCATTGTGGCGGCTTCTCTTGTTGCAGAACACTGGCTCTGAGACACACAGGCTTCAGTAGTTATGACACACAGGCTCAGGAGTTGTGAGTCTAGAGCTTGGGCTCAGTAGTTGCTCCGAAGCATGTGGAATCTCCCTGGACTAGGGATTGAACCCATGTACCCTGTATTGGCAGGCGGATTCTTATCCACTGTGCCACCGGGGAAGTCTTCTGACTCCATCATCATGCATCCACGACCCAGATGGTTCTTGAGAAGGAAAGCAAGAACTCTTCTCTCCCAGCCTTACTTTGCAATCTGCTATTGAATCACCTGCCCCAATTCAGTCAATGAACTGGAACCAAAAAGAAAAAAAAAATTGAAGATTTTTCTTCTCTTAATTACACACATACTTTCTGTCACAGCAAAAGGCCAGGTTACTGGAAGGGTGAGAACTGGGGTTTGCAGAAGTGAGAGCTGCCACCTTTCACGTGCACCTCCAACATGATCCCCTTGGCAGCCGTGTCATCCTTTAGAGGTTGGCCAGTCAGGGCTATGCCAAGAAGAGGGAACTCTCCACAGACCAAACACTTGTGAAAACCTTCATCCTGAGCATGTGAGAGCTACATGACCTCCCAAGGTTTGACCCAGTGAGGCTCCCACCCTCTGGCATCCTGGTTAGAAAGCCAGTACTAGCAGAGGCATTTCATTGTCCATGGAAATAAAACAACTCTCCGTCTTGTGTTAAGAACCATTAAGTAAAGGAAACAATATGAGGATGAGGGACTGTCATTTTCGGCTGAATTGTGTCTAAGGGATCTAAATAAACCACTTCCATATCAGGAGCTACAAGAGCTCAAATCAAGCAACATTTCTGGGAATGTTTTGAAAAGCTGATCACATCCCATCTACTCCAAGATCTTTGTAAGTTCATGGCCTGAAAATTCGATGTCCTTCTGGATTTGGAAGACCTTTTTCCAGATAGTCTAGAAAAATTGAGCAGTTAGGAATGGAATAATTACAGGTTGATCTGGGGCCCCAGGGGCCTTCCAACTTGACAGCCTTCTGTTAATTTGTTAACCAGGAGAAGAAGCAGTCAAATCTATCTGCCAGCTTGTACGCCGTAGTCTGTTTCAGGGTAGTCACCTATGGCCATACC
>NW_011494735.1:7365043-7393844 GCF_000754665.1 Bison bison bison | reverse complement strand
TGGCCATACCTCCTGTCCTAATGAGAAATGAGTCCTTTGGGGATGGTTGAAGAGTGTATCTGCCGAACAACTTAAGTGACTTTCTGGAATTTAAATATTAAATGTAAAGACAAGGTCAAAGGGCGGCTGAACATTGGCTCAACTCTTGCGTCCGTCCCCTCCCATCCTCCTTTGTGGCCAGGACTCCATACATGGAGAATCTCAGGATCCTGGCCGGTTGCCTATCAAGAGGTATAAACCTACTGCTTAAATATGTGAAGCCCAGTTTGGGCGTTGGGAGCAGAGGGGAGGTGGCTGCGAATGTTCCACGTTTCCTACATAACCCAAAGCAGACTAAACAAAACCAGTGTGAAATCTCATGACTTGATGCTGCAGTGGTTATATTTTTTAAGCTATAATCCATTCATTTGTATGTGTGTTTATTCCCAGGATTTACAGCTCCCTCAGTCTTGGGTAGAGGGAAGAGAATGTTTGAAACCTTTGGCAAAGGGTTTGCAATAAGCAGTGGCCTATTAAAGCTCAGGATACAGTGTGTGAGTGCGTGTGCATTCATGTGAGCCTGTGAGTGCCCGTTCATGTGGGCTTTTTTTTTCCCCTCCCTTTTGCTGCTTTTACGCAAAAGCGTCACACATGGTAGCATTTAGGAGTTCCTTCACAGCTGAAGTGCTTCAAACACTAATGAATGGAAGTTTGGTCATATAATGCAGACAAGCTTTAAGGCATGCGTTACTGAATGGTGTACTGTAGTGACCTGGGAAAGGAAGAGAGGTATAAATTGTGTCAGTTAGCCACCCAGACAAAATGAAGCCATGTGGAAAATCAAATCTATTAAAGTATGAAGACTGTTATAAGCTGTTTGAAGCTGGCCGTTCCTAAAGTTTGCTGCAGGAGTAAATGTTTGCTTCTTCTCCCAGATCTTTTTCACATGCCGTCTTATGAGACAGTGTACAGCATTTGATAAAAATCATCCTGTCACTAAGGACGCTTTTATCAGAAATGTTTATTGTCTCCGCTTTACCACCCATGTCCTGAAAGGTACTGCACATTTGTTAAATAAGCAAAAGGAAAGAGAACTTTACAGCTCAAGCCGGCTTGCAGAAACTCCAACAAATTCCAGAGCCATAAGGAATCAAAAAAGGGAAAGAGAAGGGAAAATTAGATTTATGAAGAGAAGGCCCTGTAAAAACATATATATTAGATTTTCTCTGTTTGGTCAGCCCACCATTAAATATTTGGTTGGTGTGGATTTAGTACTGAGATTGAGCTGTTAATGGCAGACTGTGGTCATTGTCTTACAATGTGCTTTAATAAATACAAGGAGGAAATCCATTTGGAAAGGAAGTGAGTCCTCAGCTCTTGCAGCCCTTTCTCAGGCTCTGCCTTCATGCTGCCTCCCTCATGGTGGTGGTGGCATCTTGGTCACACAGGAGTGCCAACACCCATCTGACTCTGCCCAAAGCCTGGCTGTCCTGGCCCTGCAGCTTTGGGTATATGAGTTCTTGTGCCTTGATTTTTTCACCTGTAGAATGGGAATAATACCAGCCAGTCCCTAAAAGCATCAAGTAAGCACCCTAAGAGCATCAGCTATGATTTCCAATATCTGCAGGACATGTTTCCTTTGTGCCTCAGGAATGGATCCCCTCCACTTGATTTGCTAGTTTTTAAAACTGATGAGTGGTGAGCCATCAGGAAAAAATTTATCCATGTCTTTTCTCCCTCTCGTTGGTGAGTAAGCTCACACGGGCCTGACATTCTCTGGATGGCAGACAATTGAATCTGCTAAGCAGCCGCCATGATGTCAAGCCTTAAGTCAACAGTGGCTAATGACGGCTCTGGGAAAAAACAACACCTTGATTCCTCAATTATGGTTTAAGAAGCCCTGGGAACGAGGGGCTTGCCAGTCATCCGCATCCTCTTTTGAAGCCAGCATAATGTGCTGTAGAAACAGGTCACTTCTGAACCATTTGTCAGAGCAGCCACACAATGTAACGGTTGTGCCCTTTGTGTGTTCCAGGAGGAGACTGAAGAGACATCCTCACAAGAGTCTGCGGAAGAGGATTAGGGGGCACCAACATTCAATTTCTACCTCAGCAGCAGTTGAATCTTTTGAAGGGAGAAGACACTGCAGTGACCACTTACTCTCTATCGCCATGGTCTTTCCACTTTCATCTGGGGTCGGGGGTGAGGGGGTGGGGCGGGGGCGGGGCGGGGGTGGGGCGGGAGAAGTCACGTAACCTTAAAAGGCTATATTAATCACCTTCTTTGTAATCCCTTCACAGTCCCAGGTTTAGTGAGAAACTGCTGTAAACACAGGGGACACAGTTTTAACAATGCAACTTTTAATTACTGTTTTCTTTTTCCTTAACCTACTAATAGTTTGTGGATCTGATAAGCAGGAGTGGGTGGATGAGAAAAAAACCTCTGAATCGGGTTTAGTCAATCACTGCACTGCATCCAAACCAGAAACGTGTCACCCA
Organism: Bison bison bison; assembly: GCF_000754665.1. Taxonomy (NCBI): domain Eukaryota; kingdom Metazoa; phylum Chordata; class Mammalia; order Artiodactyla; family Bovidae; genus Bison; species Bison bison. The sequence goes on along the minus strand of NW_011494735.1, from coordinate 7,391,367 downwards.
CGTGACACTGGGCATTCCTCCAGGCCAGGCGTGGTGGGAAACACTGGCCACCTCAGACGCCACCCAGCCCGCTCAGTAGTGAAGCTTCTGTGTAGAACACCAAAGATAGGACTAGCTACTACTTCTCTCTTTTTCATATAACCTTGTAGACACTTACTTGATGATTTTTTTTTTTAATTTTTACTTTTATTTCTAAATGAGACGAAATGCTGATGTATCCGTTCATCCAGCTTAACAAACCAGAAAAGGTGATGTTCACTTTTCAAAAAGGGAAGTACGCAAACTCTGATTGCCAACTCCTTTATTTATGGATGCCACCGCATATCTGCAGGAGTAATAAATTTACTCACAGCCCTTGTTTTTTTGTTTTCAGGAACCCTCATCCGGGTAGAATCTACTTCCTACAGAGCCAAATGCCATTTAGCAATAAATCAGACTTGTCAGCCTCAAAGCATTTTTAAGGAACCTAGACAAGTAAAATTATCCTCTTTGTAATTTAATGAAAAGGTACAACAGAATAATGCATGAAGAATTTAACCTGGATTATGAGGTGGGAGGAGCGAAATCCAAATTTCTTTTGCTATAGTTTATACTACAATTTAAAGGACAGAAAAAAAAAGCAGGCTCTCTCTCTCCTCTTTCTCTCTCTTCATTGTTTATCAGTTTCCGTGAAAGACCTAAATACCACTTACCTCAAATGAAGCTTATGTGTTACGTCAAGTAATACGTTTTGACATAGGATGGTTGGATGAGGTGCTTGACCTCAGCTCACCATCTCTTCATTCAAACTGCACTTTTAGCCAGAGATGCAATACAAACCCACTGCTCAATACTACCTCTGAATGTTACAATTAATTTACAGTTTAGTACTTATTACATGCTGCTATACACAAGCAATGCAAGAAAAGAAAACGCCATGGGTAGGTGATACAAATCATCTACGGTTCTTTTTTGTCCACTTATTTACAGTTAAAGAAGCAGTCTCCTTACTGTGTTTCAGCATGGCTATGTATTTTTCTATGGGATTTTTTTTTTATTAAAATTTTACAAATACTTGTTTCAGCTTCTCTGCTAGATTTTCTACAGTAACTTGAATTTTTGTTTTTAACCAAGTCGCTCCTAGGTTCTTAAGGATAATTTTCCTCCATCACACTACACATCACACAAAATTTGACTGTAATGTTTAAATATTACCTTCCAAGTTTGTACCTCACATGAATTGTTTAAGGAAATGGACTAATTGACTTGCAAAGACCTACCTCCAGACTTCAAAAGGAATGAACTTGTTACTTGCAGCCTTCATTTTTGTCAATGTTTGAAATATTTCAGACTGCAGCTAACCCTCATCAAAACTATTTTTGTAAAAGGCTTTTTTGATAGAAAGAAACACGTTTTTACATACTTTTTGCAAATAAAATAAAGCCAACCTTCAAAGAAACTTGAAGCTTTGTAGGTGAGATGCAACAAGCTCAGCTTTTGCATGATGCAATCAAAAATATGTTTTGAAGATTAGTTGACTATGAAAAAATGCTTGACAGATATTTTCATGTATTTTACACAAATGTGATTTTTATAATATGTCTCAACCAGATTTATTTTAAACGCTTCTTATGTAGAGTTTGTATTCCTTTCTCTCCTAGTGAGTGTGCTGACTTTTTAACATGGTATTATCAACTGGGCCAAGAGGTAGCTTCTCATGACGGCTTGTGTCAGTCTGGCTTTTAGCACTGATGCCAAATGAAATTCAAAACCATCTCTCTTCCAGCCGCTTCAGGGAGGTCGTTTCAAAGACCACGTACCTCTCTGAGACGGGCTCACTGTTGTGAATCACCAAAGGAGCTATGGAGAGAATTAAAACCCAACAGTACTGTTAACTATGCATTTAATAAGCAAATAAACAGTGGCTCATAAAAATGGAAGTCCCACTCCTTATCTTGGGTTGGGTCTTTTGAAACCTCACTGGCCAGCAACTGAAGCAGTTGCTCATGTTGGCCAAACTCAGAACACACAGCAATTTCCATCTCTGATGAAGTTACTCTCTTATTTCCTATACGTTGTACAATCAAAACACACTACTACCTCTTAAGCCCCAGTATACCTCATTTTTCATACTGAAAAAAAGCTTGTGGCCAATGGAACAGTAAGAACATCATAAAATTTTTATATATATAGTTTATTTTTGTGGGAGATAAATTTTATAGGACTGTTCTTTGCTGTTGTTGGTCTCAGGCTAAATAAGACTGGACATTTAACTTTTCTACCATTTCTGAAGTTAGGTATGTTTCCAGGAGAAAAGTATCAAGACGTTGAACTGCAGTTGACTTTCTCCCTGTTTCTATGAGTGTCTTCTAACTTTGTTCTTCATGTAGAGTTGCTGTCTATGATTGTACTTTGAATCGCTTGCTTGTTGAAAATATTTCTCTAGTGGATTATCACTGTCTGTTCTGCACAATAAACATAACAGCCTCTGTGATCCCCCTGTGTTTTGATTCCTCCTCTTTGTCATGACTCCATTAAATGAGTAATAAAGTTTGGTCAAAACAGGTGAAGGAGAGAGACAGTCACAAGTCATTTTGCTGCACCTCCTACACACTGTGCACGCACACCTCTGCACTCACCAGTGTAAAGTTTTCAGGCACAGCTCTCCGAGGGTTCCCAATCCACAGATTCAACCAACCACGGATTCCCTAGAGCCGACTGCATAAAGTGACTTTGTATAAGGAACTTGAGCATTCTTGGATTTTGGTATTGGGGCTTTCTTGGTAACTCAGCTGGTAAAGAATCTTGCAATGCAAGAGACCCAGTTTCAAGTCCTGGGTCGGGAAGATCCCTTGGAGAAGGGATAGGCTACCCACTCCAGTGTTCATGGGCTTTCCTGGTGGCTCAGATGGTACAGAATCTGCCTGCAGTGCAAGAGACCTGGATTCAATCCCTGGATTGAGAAAATCCCCTGGAGGAGGGCATGGCAGCCCACTCCAGTATTCTGGCCTGGAGAATCCCCATGGACAGAGGAGCCTGGCAGGCTACAGTCCATGGGGTTGCAAAGAGTCAGACATGACTGAGCCACTAAGCACAGCACAGGGATCAAACCCGTGCCCCCAGGATTCTGAGGGAAGGCTATATCAAACTTCTTGAATCAGTTGTCCTAAATTTACATTTCATAATCTGACATTTAACTCCACAAAGACAATCTTCAAAGAAATGTAAAGGAAGAATAATCATAGTTTAAAACCAGAGGGTTTTCACTGAAGGCTTGCATCTGCAAAGTTTGTAACTGATCTGTCAGTTCTCTTTGAATTGGTATCTGTAGAGGTCCAACAGTTTGGTGAAAAGAATAAGAAATTGCAAGTCACAGAGTGTCTGCTGAACAGGAATCTTTTTATTCTGTAACACCCATAAGCAGAGTCAGAATTATTCCACCAAGCTCATCTTTACACCTCTGTTGCCTTTTAGAAGTAAATCCAGCATTTTTTAAAAGCTAAGTCCTCTGGGTTGTGCTGCCCCCGTTGTCACTACAGCCCTCTTTGCTTAGCTTTTTAGGAAGCGCTTGCTCAGTTTAAGAAACCTATCAGGAAATGTATTGTCAAACTTACTACTTCATTCCTTCATTTATTTATTTTCACAGCCTATATTTTGTGAATGCCTATTTTGTGCTTAAATCCCAGACCAAGAGGCCTTTCAAAATATTATTTCCTTGGAAAAAAAAATTATGCAGGTGCAGAAATGACAGGCAGCATGCAAAAAGACCCAAGTAAATTGCTTAGGCAACAAGTTGCAAGAATTTAGAGGAGGGAAAGCTGTTTCCTGCTGGAGTGGATCATTAATTAAACCTAATAATAGGACATATGTATTTAATGAACCCATATTTAGTCTCTTCCTTTTTATTAATATAGAAAAGCAGATAAGAAAAAATTAATTCTTGAAAACAAAAATAAGCCAAGAGAGAATCTTTGACTTTAAAAAGGAAGACTAAAAAAGGACATATCATGTCCAGAATAGGATAAGTAGAAAAACGAGATAAAAAAATTTCCCGTATTTTAGAGATGATGTTCGTTAATGATCTCTTATTTAGATTTCTTGTTAGAAAAGTTTAAAGTATTGCATTTACAAAATAAGTTGTACTCCTGTGAAAGCTCATAAGTTTAAATAGAAGTTCGAGGAGGGTATCCAAAAATATCAACGTATTCAAACAGCAGAGGAGCCTCTGGTATGTGAAAGTGTTTGTCACTCAAGCGTGTCCGACTCTCTGCGACCTATGGGCTGTAGCCTGCCAGGTTCCTCTGACTGGGATTCTCCAGGCAGGAATACTGGAGTGGGTGGCCATTTCCTTCTCCAGGAGATCTTCCCAACCCAAGAGTCGAATCCGCGTTCCCTGCACTGGCAGGCAGATTCTTTACCACTGAGCCACCTGGGAAGCCCCATTCCTGCCTACAGAGAGTCAAAACTTCTCATGAGGGGGCTAGACTCAGGGAGAGCTGTGTAAATAGAACCTTACTAAGTTACCCTGAAAGTGGCTGGAAGCATCTTGAACTTGCTGCCAATGTTAGGGACAAATCGTAGGTCCTCCCACAAAAGGGCTGTAGTGCCACCATTAGAGACGGATCCCGGGCCTTCACGGACAGTGAGTCTCAGCTGGGGTAGCAGTTCATAAACAGGGGGAGGGGAATGTTCTAACAGGTCTGGGTGTGCTCCGCTCTGGTGAATTAGGGGATAGTAAGTGGTTTAGGTTTTCTTTTTTTTAAGAAAAATATAGTTGCTCAGTCGTGTCTGACACTTTGCGACCCCATGGACTGGAGCTCACCAGGCTCCTCTGCCCATGAAATTCTCCAGGCAAGGATACTGGAGTGGGTTGCCATTCCCTTCTCCAGGGGATCTTCCTGACTCAGAGATCGAACCTGGGTCTCTTGCACTGCAGACAGATTCTTTACTGTCTGAGCTGCCTGGGAAGCAATAAAAACAGTACTACAGAATAAGTAACAATCTGGTCAGTGGGATGTGATGCAAGCTGAGACTATAGGTTAGTGAATGAAGCTTCAGAAAAGGGAAGCCCAAGAGAGGAGACCAGGGCAGCATGAATGTGCTCCTTATCAAGTTTTACTTATGTAAGATTAATTTTTTTCTTGAACAGGAGTAATTCTTAAAGTTAGGCAAGGTCATCCTTGAGCAGTTACTCTCAGATTTAAGAGATCTGGTCTAAAAGGGGAAGAGAAATTGAAAAATTAAAACTACTTGTGAAATAGGAAACACACATGGCCAATGACCACAATCAAAAGGCAATAACAGAGGTAGTTTTGCCATCTATAATACTTGGCTCTCTGCTCTCTTCCTCAAGGAGGTGGGAAATGGCTGAGGTAAAATCCCCTGTCCCCACGCCCCTCATTCTGTACATTCGGGACTCCATCCATGCTAAGGCAGCCAAATCCCAGTAGAGCCTATGGAAAAACCCCCATGTCAGTAAACAGCATCTCCGGTTTACAATAGGTGATTCTTGTCCTCTGCCTCCAGGTCTGAGTCACAACCTTAATAATCACCTCCACCCCAGTCATCCAGGAGTCCTCCCTGCCTCACTCCTGCAAGCGTCCCAGCACCCCAATCCTCCCACTGTACTTGAACCAACCCCTTGTGATCTGTTAATCCCATCTTTCCTTCTCTCATCTGATTAATTATTTTCTCACTTTTGGATTCCACCTGTATTGTGGCTGCCCCAATCCTAGATTAGGCATATATTCTGAGAAACCTGGAGTAACGACATTTGAAAATGCTTCCACGTCAGAACCTGGCTGCAGGAAAAGGCGGGTACATACGTACAAAGAGACTTTCTATAGGAGGAAAAATAGTAGATGCAGACCTAGCCCTAGAGATCTGCTTCCTCTGAGAATCTGGAGAGATAGAGCAAAGAAGAGCCCTGTGACACAGCCACAACGTCTCCCTGAATATTCCAAATCCCAGAAGCTCCAGTGACCTCCCGAGCCGTGGCACTGACTGGCATTTGCTGGTCTGCAGGCCATGTCAGCTATGTCATAGAGGAATCTAGGGAAGGAAGTTGCCATTAAGACAGCACCACTCCAAAAGAGGGCTTCCCTGGTGGCTCAGATAGTAAAGAATCTGCCTGAAGTGCAGGAGACCCAGGTTCGATCCTTGGGTCAGGAAGACCCCCTAGAGAAGGGAATGGCAACCCACTCCAGTATTCTTGCCTGGAGAATTCCATGGACAAAGGAGCCTGGTGGGCTAGAATCCATGGGGTCACAAAGAGTCAGACACAACTGAGCGACTAACACTTTCACTCCAAAAGATGCAGGTAGTTCAACCCACTTGCAAAGGTGGTGATGACCAGGGACACAGGACAAGACATCCTGTTGCCCCATATGAGGCAAGAGCTGCAGACTCTGGAGCTAGACTGCCTGGGTTTGAATCCTGTCTCTGTCACGTATTTGCAAGTCACATAACTATTTGGGGATCAATTTTTTCATTTTTAAACAGAAATAGTAACAGCATACATCTAAAAACACTTGTTGGGGAAGTTCCCTGATGCCCTGGTTAGGACTTGGTGCTTTCATTGCCGTGGCCTGGGTTCAGTCCCTGATTGGGGAACAGAGATCTCACAAGCTATGCAGCATGGTCAAAAAAAAAAAAGAGGCATCATTGTAAGGATTAAATAAGCCAATATAGGTGAAATGCTGAACAGCACTCAGCACATAGAAGATGCTATACAGGATTGGTTCTTATTTCTGTTATCCAGCCTCTGGCTGCAGGGTGGGCATAATACTAGCATGTTTTCCTCCAGAACTTAGAGGAAAACAAACAGGATATCTTGTCATCCTGTGTCCCTGGTCATCACCACCTTTGCAAGGGGGCTATTTGATCTTTGCACACAAGAATATCCACAGACATTGTCCAAAATATATCAAAGTCTTCAACCCCATTTTGGTTGTATATTCCATGCATAGAAATCATTAATATAACTACAGACTCCTTTTTCCCCATTGCAATTTGCATTGTATTTGATCTCAATGGATTTGGTTACTTAAAGGAATCATCCCCTGAAAAATCAACAAGATGCAAATTGGCTGCATTACAGCAATGGTCTTAGGGCTACCCTTGTGGCTCAGCTGGTAAAGAATACACCTGCAATGCAAGAGACCTGGGTTTGATTCCTGGCTTGGGAAGATGCCCTGGAGAAGGGAATGGCTACCCACTCCAGTATTCTGGCCTAGAGAATCCCATGGACTGTATAGTCCACGGGGTCACAAAGAATCGGACACGAATGAGCAACTTTCACTTTCACTTTAGGGGTCCCCAATGCCCTGCAGCTTCATTGGCTCATGGGGTTACTCACTTTCTGCCATTTAGTCCAGCCCTCAGGCCTGGCTGCTCCAGACTCCTGACATTGTTCTTGGTTGGAAGGATCACAGTGTTGGAGGAGGTACCTTTGTGGGGGTCTTCCTCCTTCAAGATCTTAGCACCCAACTCCAGTTATTCCTCCAGATCCCAGCCTCCAGCTGTAGCTCCCTGCTTAATGTTGTTCAGCCTCTCAGTCATGTCTGACACTGCAACGCCATGGACTGCAGCATGCCAGGCTTCCCTGTCCTTCACTATCTCCCAGGGTTTGCTCAAACTCACGTTCAGTGAGTTGGTGATGCCATCCAACCATCTCACCCCCTGTCGTTCCCTTCTCCTCTTGCCCTCAGTCTTTCACCAAATCAGGGTCTTTTCCAGTGAGCTGGCTCTTCCCATCAGGTGGCCAAAATATTGGAGCTTCAGCTTCTGCATCAGTCCTGCTGCTGCTGCTGCTAAGTTGCTTCAGTCGTGTCCGACTGTGCGACCCCAGAGACAGCAACCCACCAGGCTCCCCCATCCCTGGGATTCTCCAGGCAAGAACACTGGAGTGGGTTGCCATTTCCTTCTCCAATGCATGAAAGGGAAAAGTGAAAGTGAAGTTGCTCAGTCATGTCCGACTCCTAGCGACCCCAGGGACTGCAGCCTACCAGGCTCCTCCGTCCATGGGATTTGCCAGGCAAGAGTATCAGTCCTTCAGCATCAGTCCTTCCACTGAATTTTCAGGATGGATTTCCTTTAGGACTGCCTACTTAATGAGACTACACTAAATGCGCTTCTGCAGCCAGTCTTTGCCCCTCGCCTGCTCATCTGCATTCTTCGGGCCACCTCACTGTGTTCCTCTGCCCAGTCCTCTTCCACAGACCTCTGTCTCCACTTAGATTCCCCTTTGCCTGAGGATACTATTCTCCGTGTCCAGTTGAGAATAACTGACGGCTTAGTGGAATACTAGAAGAGAGAAAGAGGAAACAAGAAGATTTCCCCTGTTTGCAATTTTCCCTGATGACTGAACTGTAGGTGGTAGTGAGAAGAGCCAGCCCCATGTGAAACATGAAATTTGTGATGGCCCAAAGAAAAGTCCAAATGAACTTCCAGAAGGGAAAACAGATCCAGGAGAGGGGAAAACAGCAGCTGCTTGTTTCCGTGGTTCAGCCAGCAATGCTCACTGAAAAACCAGAAAGTGAAGTGAGGTCAATGTGAGTAAAGGTCTCTAAAGTCTCATACTTTATTATCAGCATGAATGGAAGAGAGATACCCTTAGAGTTGCCAGTCAGGCGGTGGGTTTTGCCAGAAGGAACAAGAAAGAAAACTTGTTTCAAGGCACTGAGATATTGCTATTTCTGATCACGCCTTAATGTGACCTACCTTGTGGCTCAACTGGTAAAGAATCTGCCTGCAATGCAGCAGACCTGGGTTCAACCCCTGGGTTGGGAAGATCCTCTGAAGGAGGGCATAGCAACCCACTCCAGGATTCTTGCCTGGAGAATCCCGATGGACAAAAGAGCTTGGCAGGCTACAGTCCATGTGGTCACAAAGAATTGGACATGACTGAGCATTGAAGATTATCTGAACTTAACTATTCATCCCATCCATCAATCCAAGAATATAGTTCTGGGGTCTATGTATATGAACTCTAACAGATTTCAAGGATTTTCTAAACTGTAGTGAGCAAGCTGGCTGTGGGACCCAGGACATTCTGTGGGGCCACCAGAGTTTAAAGTCCCATTCCTTTATCTTTGGTCACCAAATCTGTAGACTCAAAGAATTTTCCTGTGGCCTTGTACTCTTAAATCAGGCAGTTGGCAGGCTGATGTATAGTCATTATTTATTACAATGGGATACATTTGGCCATAAAACAATTATATTCAGCCCAATCCCCAGCCAATTTAATACTGTCATGGAAAATAAAACCTGCAATTCAACCAGCTAATGAAAATCTAAAACTTTCACAAATCCACAGGTATATTGCACTGCCTGTCCAACAACTACTGAAGAAACCTTGCTAGTACAAAAAAATTCAAATACCTCTTTTGTTTTTTGATGATGACTTGTGGCTTGAGGGATCTTAATTCCTACCAGGGATTGAACCCAGGCCTTCACAGTGAAAGTGCAGAATTGTCACTGCAGTCATGTTTGACTCTGTGACCCTGTGACTGCAGCCCAGCAGGCTCCTCTGTCCATGGGGATTCTCTAGGCAAGAATACTGGAGTGGGTTTCCACGTCCTCCTCCAGGGCATCTTCCTGACTTCTGCATTGTAGGCAGGTTCTTTACTGCTGAGACACGAGGGAAGAAGCCCCTTACCACTAGACCACCAGGGAAGTCCCTCAAATACATCTTAAATGTGTCTGCTTTCTCTCCATCTCTGTTGCCACTTCTACTGTCCAAGCCCTGAACCCCTTTTTATGCTCTGTGTAGTCTCACTGCCTGCCTCAATTCTTTTCCATCCTCAGTAAGTGTGATCTTTCTAAAAACACAAATCTCGTCACAAATCTAATGCTTGCAGCTAAAATTCAAAGTCTCTCTCCAATGGACAGAATCAAGTGACATGGTCTGGCTCCTGCTTCCTTCCCCAGCCTGAGCTCTCACCAGCTTTCCCCACCTAGTGCCCCCCATCCCCACTCCACCGGCCTTCCTAGGAGGCTTGGGATGCACCATTCTCTTTTCTATCACTTTGAGACCCCTCTCACAGGCTCCGGTATCCTCTGCCTGGAATTCTTTTCTCCTGGACCCTCTTCCACCCTGACGAACCTCCTCCTTGTTCTTCAAGTCTCAGTTTATTGATTTATTTTTATTTTTTGGAGTATAGTTCCTTTACAATGTTATGGTAGTTTTGCTATATAGCAAAGTGAATTAGCCCAAGTCTCAGTTGAAATATTATTCTAGCGGCCTTTCTCCCTGCCCACATTCTCTACTCAGTCAGGTCTTCTGTATATTCTCTTGGAACACTCTGGACTTCTCCCCGGTAGCAATTCCTGCAACTGTCAGTAAGCTTTGTGTAACTTGCCCCAGGCGGAAGGTGAGGGAAGGTCTGTCTCAGCATATTTGCATGCTAGCCCCTGGCACAGCAGCCCCTCCCACTGATTTGCATGATGAATCAGCCACAGGGTGTCTCCACTGGGCATCTGTTCCGTGAGTAGAGCTGACTCTGAGCAGACAACCCAGTAGAGACCCACAGCTCCCTCAGAGCCTTTCCCGGCTCTCTCCTGTCCTCTGGGCCACTGCTGACCTTCATTCAGACCTCATTTTCCTCCCCTACCCAGGGTTCTGCACCCCATGCCCCTCCCCTGTGGTCTCCCCATCTCTTCCTCAACACATCCAATATAGTCTTTCCTCCACTCCATTTCTGTCAGCTCAACTTTGGGCCAGTGTGTTCATTTTGAAAACACCAACTGGTAAGCAAGTAAATTAACAACGGCTGCTTCCCAAACACCAAACACCATGTCTCAGACACAGGACGAACTTGAAGCAGACAGGGGTTGCTTAAACTACTCAGTCTCTATTTTACTTTCCTCTGGCAACAAGACTCCATTTTTTATTTATTTTTAAATTTGGGGGGAGGAAATTCCTCTCTTTCACTCTCAGCCTCTGAGATTCCCCTGGTGGCAGGGGAGAGCATGTGACTTAGGCTAGGCCAGTTGATATATTTTGACCCTCTGATTGGTGCAGACACATGATCCAAGGCAAACCCATGAGATTTCATGTCAACACTTTTCTGAGACTAACTAGTAAAATGAGTCTCTTTCTCTGGTGGGATTAAAGCTGGTAGGATGCATGCCTGTAACTTCTAAGGACAGGGTGGGGAGCAGGAAGGCATGTTGCCGCAGCATGGGATGGGCTTGTCTGAGGATGAAACCCATGCAGAGGACACCAGAGGCCAGATCTGGAGGAAGTTCAAGTGTGGAAGACATCATTTGAGCCTCGTTGTGCCTAAAGGCTAATAAAGTTTCTTCTTTACTTGAAGAATATCAGATTTGGTTTTTTCTCACTTTTACCCAGGAGAATCCTGACTATGACATAAATTTAAGAGTAAAGAAATGGTAAAGCAATTATACTCCCATAATGTGTGTGTGTATATATATATATATATATATGTATATAATTAAAAAATGAAGAAATGAATGAACACAGTGAAAGTCAGCAGACATGACCTGAAGAAGGCCTTGATTCTTGTGGTTCTACCACCCTCAGAGTGTGAAACCTTGGACGAAATTCTGAATTTCAGTTTCTTTATCTACAGACTGAAGAAGCTGGTTGGACTAGATCTTTAATATTCTTTCTAAGTTTAAAATTCTAGGATTCTGTGATAGCAAGATGTCCATAGAATCTAAATGCAAAAGAATTAGTTCCAAGTGCTGAGAATTGGGAATAAGAGCCCGTAAAGAGAACAGTGCGGGATCAGGACAGACTCTTCCTGGTCCTCCCGCGGTTCATGTGTGCACGGCTTCCTACTATGCTTCCAGGTTAGAGAAACAAGGAACTTCCTGTACTGATAACAGAACCTACTAGAGTCTGAAGCCAATAAATAGGAAAATAACAACCTCATAGCGGTGGAGTGTCGTGAGATAGCTTCTTTATTTCACAGTCACTGCAGGTGTGTGTGTATGTATAACATACATACATAAATAATATACATAAATATACATTTAAGTTAAACATTGTGGGAGATATGTCCTTCCTTAAATTTAAGATAATATAAAAATAAAGTCATTCATAATTAAACATAAATAATAATAATAATATACAATTCCTATTAGGGTCTAGTAAACAAAATAGAAGGCCTTCCCTGATAGCTCAGCTGGTAAAGAATCTGCTTGCCATCCAGGAGACCCTGGTTCGATTCCTGGGTTGGGAAGATCCTCTGGAGAAGGGGTAGGCTACCCACTCCAGTATCCTGGCCTGGAGAATTCCATGGACTGTACAGTCCATGAGGTTATAGTCCATGGGGTCGCAAAGAGTCGGACACAACTGAGCAGCTTTCACTTCATTTCAAACAAAGTAGAGCGAGCAAAGAAAGTAAATGAAACATCACTTATTATCACCCAGAGAAGAATGAAAGATAATGTGGCTATTATTCTGATTATAGATTTGGAAAAAATTGTGTTTTAACTTGTAACTAAATATGTCTCTGGAACACCATTCAAGTCAAAGATATACTCTGTTTAACAAAAGCACTTTTCTTACAAAAGAAACAATTGCTACGTGAAAAGAGAAACTGAGCCAAAGGCTAATCTCATATAAATCAATGAAAATTCTCCCATAAGTATTATTAATAGTATCTTAATTTATCATTTCCCCTCAGAGTTACATAAACTGAAAATCTAGCATCGCAGATAAAACACATAAGCCATCAAAGTAGAAAAATTTTGTTCTTCTGTTTTTCTCTTTGATTTGTTATTTCTTTACCCGTCACATACTGGAACTAAAAAATGAAATCTTGTCTAATTTCTCAATAGATAATGATCTTAAACAATTATCTTTCAAATAGCCTTAGATTAAAATTTTAGAACCACCTTTAAAGTTCCTTTCAACTTTTTCCTGTCATTTGAAAGGGCATTCCACACATATTAGGTCTGGTCCAGTAAAGAGCCATAGAAAAGGCATGACGTAACTATGATGCCTCTAGAGGATCTTAAGCTCAGATGAGGAGATGAGAGAATATGAGTGGGATGGGACTGTATTGAAGACATTTTCACGTCAAATAATTCAGAACCAGGTCTCATGAGTGATAAGGTAAGTTCAATTTTCAATGTGATCTTTGTTAACTATTATTCAAAGCCTCTGAAGAAACAGGAAAAAAGAACAACTGTCTCTCATCTATTTGTCAAGCCATAAATAAGAGGCTAGGTTATAGCGTGTAGCACAAACCATTTTGAAAGTTTTTTACTTTTTTTTCTTTCATGGGGCTATAAAATTATATAGTGCATTCTCAACTTCGGAACTTGCTAGAGGAAAAGAGCTTAGGAAATATTCATTTCCTACAGAACACAGGAAATATGCACAGGCTTCTCGCTATCTCTTGTTCCCTTAACTTCTGGATTTGGGCCAAGATTATTTAACTCATTAGCCTTTGACTCAGTAATTGTTAAGCCCAGCTGTGTAGTTGTTTTGGTTATTATTTTTCATACATAAACAGTATGTGCAAACTAAAGTGAACTGTACGCAGTGACAGTGGCTTTCATCCCTTCATTTACTCTTACATTCATCAAGTGGTTATTGAGCACCTTCTGTGTACCAGGGCACTGCACCGTGTGGCGGGGCTGGCAAGACAGAGTTCAGTCTCTGTGTCTAGGGACCTGAGGGCCACCAGTGGAGACTGAAAGTAAATGACAGCAACAATGCAATCTATGAAGTCAAAGTCAGAGGGATCCTCCAGGATCCACGGGAGGTATAGGATCCCCATTGGGTGGGGTCACTGTTGAGACAGGCTTCTCCAGGGGCACCACTCAACTGAAGCCTGAGAGGTGGAAGGGAGTTTAGCCAAGCAAAAAAGGGAAAGGGTGGGAGGGGGCTGCTCCCACAAGATCCAGGAGCCACCAAGGAAGCCCTCAAAAGATCCAGAGCACAGTCTAAACACCAGAAACAGCCAAATAACAGCACTGTGCTAAAATAGTCTTTGTTAAACAACTACCAAGGTTTCGATTTCACATCTGGAACGATGAAGCATGATTTGCAGAGGTGACGGCCCTGTGTGTTCCTGAGCTAGTGATGGATGGCATCACAGCAGAATATCGGGCACAAATGGGAGGAAGCAGATCGGAGCTGAGGCCCAGAAATGACTCTGTCAGAAGCCATTTCATGTTTCGAAAATCTCATAAATTTCCTGAAACAAAGCTCACTTACATTTCAGATGAACAGACTGAAAGAGAAATGAGGAATGGAAAGAAGGGTGGAGGGAAAGCCAGCAGATAATACAGACAGATGTCTCTAAAAGAGCTTAGGCACAACTTTTCTTTCAATTTCTACAGTTCCTGTTGACAGGTGCTTTTTTAGTTCTACAAGGATTTCCTACTAAATAGAAACTTTTAAAAATTATTGCATGATGCTTTTTTTCTTGCATTTTAAAGATAGGAGACATATCAAATTCATGTCTTTGTTATGAAGATTGAGAAGCAGAATTTATTCGATTGAGATTAGGTTACTAAATATTTATATTTGGGGACTGAGGGTTTTTTTTTTCTATTTTTATGTTGAATCCAGATGTTTTCAGTTTGCATAAAATGACAACAGATATGTGTAATGCCTTCTTCAATAATTCATATAAATCTCTGCACAATGCCTAGCATATAATAAGTGCTCAATAAATGTAGCTATTATTAGTGTTGATATATGTTTACAGTAAATAAATAAAAAAATGTTTCCTAAGATATATACACTCTTTTAAAAAACAAACAGTACAGACACATGGTGAGAAAAGCAAATAATTTTCAAAAACTTGTAATGAAGATCAACAAAGATTTGCCTCTTCTCCTTCTTGCTCTCCCATCCTTTCTTCAGATGCAGTTGAGTGCCTTTAACTCTTTTAGTTACTGCTTCAGATGGCTGTCTCATATTAGTAAATTATAGGCTTACCTATCATTTTATTGTGAAACCAGTTTGAGGCGTTATTAACTAACTTCTTTCCACAAGGAGGACTTAAATCGAGTTGGTGATGGACAGGGAGGCCTGGTGTGCTGCAATTCATGGGGTCGCAAAGAGTCGGACACGACTCTGAACTGATCCTCTTATTCACTCACTCAAGAAATAATTATTGAAAAAAAAAAAGAAAGAAAGAATTATTGAATACTGACTGTATGCCAAACACTGAGTAGGCACGTGTGGAGGGTGCCACTGTGAACAAAATATCTTCCCTGTGGGTAGCTTACATTCTAAGAAAAGAGACACTGAACAAACAATTAAATATATTGTATGCCAGGTGGTTAAAAATTCAAAGGAGAATAGTTAAGTAAGGTAGGGCTAAGTGGAGGGGCTACAGTTTTAAAGAGTTGGTCCAGGAATGCCTCACTGAAAAGTTGTGTATGCACAGGCATGCGTTCTCAGTCACTCAGTCGTGTCCAACTTTTTTGGGACTCAATGGACTGTGTAGCTCGCCAGGCTTCTCTGTCCATGGGATTCTCCAGCCAATAATACTGGCGCAGGTTGCCATTTCCTCCTCCAGGGGATTTTTCCTGACCCAGGGATTGAACCTGCCTCTCTAGCACAGATCCTTTACCACTAGCACCGCCTGGGAAGCCCAAGAAGTTGATTATTTGACTCTAATCCTTGGAAAATTTTCTTATATTGTTGACACGCTCTTCACCTTTGTTTTCTCTGTTCTTTACTTTTGGATGCCCTATTGATCACATGTTGGTCCTACAGGTTTAATTCTGTACACTGCTTGGATATTTTAAATGTATTTTTTAAAGGTTTTGTTTTCTGGGAGATTTTCTTGATTTTATCTTTTTAACTCTTCATACTGCAGATATATGGTATATATATATATATCTTTTTTTTGAGACTCCTGAGGTCTCCTGGGAAGTCATCTCTGACTTCCAGCCTCAGTATAGAAACTAAATTGCTGACATTTTATGCCCAAACAAGTGGATGACAGTTCACTGACCCATACAATCACCCTGTTTTCAGCCCTAAGCCTAAATACCACCCACTGCTCTACTGGGAATTCGAGAATCCTAAGTCTTTCTGGATTCCTCTGAGCAAATCTGATTTTTCTTGTCTATATGGCCCTCTGTGTTCAGTGAGAGGCTGCTTCTTCTGTTCTGCTAAATTTGCTAAATCTGTATTCCAGAAATGTGTGGAAACCTAATTTTTTACTGACTCCAATCATTCTTTTTGTCCTCATGGATGTATAGGTTTCACATGTTTTTACTATGATTCTGGTGGAATCTAGGGAAGAAGATAATATTAATGTATTGTCTAACCTGTTGTCTATAATTGGATATCCATGTACTATTTTTAAAAGTATTTATTGATTGCTAATTTACATCATATACATGCATACATTTATGTACAGTTTCCATAAATTTATCCCAAATATACATTATATATGGCTGTGTATACACAAATGTATGTACATATGTGTGTATATATGTACGTGTATTTGTGTGTGTTAATCTTTTTTCCATCATTCCAGTGTTTCAGAGTTGAGATACATAAACTTAAGAAATATCTTCTATCTCAAAGACGTAAAATCCTATACATTATGTTTCAAGGTGAATAGCATAGCATATTTGAGGACCTGCAAGAATGGCTAGAGTGTATGTTTATTTTCAGAAGAGGGAAATGATCACAGAAGACTCTGGAGAGAATTTTTTTAAAAATAGAGCCAGAAGAGCCATGTAAGCAAAGTTAAGAAGTCTGAAGTTTATTCTGTGACTGATAGAGAACCACTGAATGAGCAGAGCATGATGTAATCAGATTTATACTTTAGAAAAATTACTGGCTATAGCAGAAATAATTGAATAGGGGGCAAAATGGAGATGAAGATCAGCTTACAGGTGGTTGCAATGATTGAGTGATAAAGGCTTGAACAAAGTCAGTGGCAGCAGAGACAGAAAGAATTTGACCAATTTGAGAGATACTTTGAAAGGAGAGTTGATGACTCTTGGTGTTTGTTAGAAATAAGAGTGGAAACGGGAAGAGGAGTCAGGGATAATTGCCAGTTCTGACCAAGGCAGAGGATGCTGGTGCCATTTGCTAAGATCGGAAGCACAGATGGAGCAGCAGGTGAAGAAGAAGGTGATGTGGGAAGAGAGAAGAGAGTAGGATCCAGAAGCCAGCTCTATCCACTGAGGCAGACCACAGCCAACCACATGGAGAGGGAGACTCAGTCTACCCTAAATACAGACTGAAGCACTAACTGATATCTCCTGCTGGTCACTGATCAGAGACGGTGATCTGGGGACCAGAGCAAGAACAGGACTGTCTATTACGTCACAGTTCACTGAAAAGACACCACCATTTCCACAATTTATCTCCAGGGACAGAGAAAGTTACTCCTACCATAAACCTTTAAAATTGTATCTTTGTTACAGGCCTCACATGGCAGATTCAACATGCTAATTACAGCTACATGCAACTGTACTCCCCAAATTGAAGATACACATTCTAGTCAAGCACACATACAACACTTATCCAAATCAATCCCACACTAGTCACAAAAGACAGCACAGAATTTTTCAAAAATGTGATGCCTTAGAGATTACATTTTAACCACATCATTACTAAATTAGACAATGACAATAATCATATAGAAAAGGAGAAATATTACATTGTGATTGGAAGCACCTCCAAACAATTCATGAATTGAAATGGAAATGATGATGGAAATTACAAAATATTTAGACATGAACAACCATCAAAGTATCAGAATATATGGTGGTTCTTAGATATCAATTTATAGCTTCAAATATTTCTTTAAAAGTATTGAAATGAATAAGCATTTCCTTCAAGGAAGTGCATAAAATCACTCAAAAAAATTAGGCACCAAAGTAAGATCTCATCTTTCTTTAATACAAAACATTATTAGGTATATTTTACTAGAATAAAAAATGGGGTGGGGGACAGAGGAACATTATTGGGTAAATAAACAAACACTTATTTTCCCAAGTAAAATTTTTATCAACCAAGTAATAAAAATGCTAATTTCATTCAATCTGCCCTCTTTGCTTTTTTATATCTATACTGATCAAAAACATCAATGGGTTAGTATTAACAGATATTCAGCTTTGTCATAAAAATTATGTGTATATAATATCTATATGTACATGCAATATGATTGTATGTATATATCACAGTCTAATTTGACATTTTGCCTCTAAATAGAAAACAGCTCTGAGAGAAGCAGGATGAAGGAATGAATACGGACATGGTCCCAGGGTCAGACAGCATTGAATTCTGTCTCCACTTTAACCTTGTATTACCTGAGCGACTTTGGCAAATTTCTGAAAACTTCAATTTCCTTCTCTGTAGACTAGAATTACTGTGACGCTGGTGCCAGCCACAAATGACAGCTACAAGTTACTGAACACACAGTGCTGGCATTGGGTAGAGACACTCATCTTTGTTTCGTCATTCTAATAGTGACATTGAGTTTTACCAAGAGACTGCTATAGACTGAAGGTTGTATGAGTTCCTTCTGAAGGCTTAGGGAAAAATCTGTTCCCTTGGGTTTTTTCTGGTTTCTTGAGGCTGCCCATGTTCCTTGGTGTGTGACCTGTGAGAAATAAATTGCTGTTTACAAGCTAGGCGTTATTGGTAAAGAGCCTGCCTGCCAATGCAGGAGACATAAGAGACACGGATTTGATCCCTGGGTCAGGAAGATCCTCTGGAGGAGGGCATGGCACCCCACTCCAGTATTCTTGCCTGGGGAATCCCATGGACAGAGAAGCCTGGTGGGTTACAGTCCATAGGTTTGCAAAGAGCTGGACAAGACTGAAGTTACTTAGCATAGCACTGTCCGTGGTATTAAGTTATAATGGACCGTGAACCAAGACAGAGATGTTATTTATGATAAAAACTCAAGCATTCCTTATCCAGACAAACAGCTGTTCCAGTGGACAAAGGAAGTATAAACAAATCCCTAATCAATAACTTGGCTATTTTTTTCTTTCTTATCCAACTGAGTGTATTGCTGAAATATAGTTATGACACAGACACACAAGTAAATCTCACACTTTTGTTATTTTTCCCCTTTTGGACTATCATGGAAGAGTTTCTTCTAGGACTTGAGGAATGGTGTGTACTTTTTCACACTTTTCCAAAGAGGAATAAGCAGACTTGTAAGGTTTAATAGACAGAATAATAACTCCCAAAGAAGCCCATGTCATAATCTACTGGACCTGTGGATAAGTTACAATATGTCAGGTTTCACTGCAATGGGGATTTAATGTAAATGAAATTAAAGTTGCTGATCAGCAAGGCCTGAGATGGGGAAATTATCCTTGATTATCCCAGTAAGCCCACTGTAATCATAAAACATCTCTAGAAATAAATGTGAGAGAGAGAAGACTCAGTGTCAGAGTGACGCAGCCTGAGAAAATCTCCACCTACCATTTGCTGGCTTTGAAGAAGGAAGCAGGTTACACACCAAGGAATGTGGGCAACCTCGAGAAACCAGAAAAAAAAAAAGGGAACAGATTTTCTCCTAAGCCTTCAGAAGGAACTCAAGTCTTGCCACTGCCCTCATTTTAGTGAGACCAATTATAGACTTCTAACCTCCAGAAACTTAAGCGAATAAGTTTGTATTGTTTTAAGCCACTGAGTTTGAGATAATTGGTTGCAACGGTAGTAGGAAACGAGTACATAAGAGTTCCTTACAAGGAAAGAAAGAGACGGTGGCCACTCACTAGATACATTTCTGAAAGGCCTTTCTCCCCTTTCATCCACAAAATCCTGACTACGTTTGTGATCCCTGCGTTGGTGACAGTTTCTCAGGATTCAGCCTTGGGACATCTCATTCCTGTGTGTTCTGACTCTATAACTTCATCCACATTCGTGGCTTTCGATGCTGTTTTTATACAGGGCTGATCCACAAGGTTGTGTCTCTCACTCAGCCCTCCTTGCAGAGCTCCAGGCCAGAATATCTCTGTTTGGGATCTCACAAGGATCTCAAGCTTCGTGGGTCCAACACTGAGTTTTTTCTTTTTCTATTCTCCACTCCCCATCCTCACATCCCCAGCCCACCTTTCCCTAGATTTCCCCAATTGCTCATGATAGAAACTCATCAAAAAACATTTGACACCTTTTCTCAACCTTGCAAAGAATCAGACACAACTGAGCACGCACGCACACACACTCAGCCTCTGATTACCACGTCTCATCAAGCCTGTCTTCAAATACTTCTCTAATTCATCCAATTCTTGCCACTGTTTGTCACCACCCTAGTCCAAGCTATCATCATATCTTCCCTGAACTACTGTATCAGCCTCCTAAAACCCCTGCTTCCCTCTTCCCTCAGAGAATTCTCCATACAGCAGCCCAAAGTGACTTTTTTTCTGCACTGCACAGCTTGAGCCGCTTGTGGGATCTTATTTCCCCATCCAGGGATCAAACCCAGGTCCTCAGCAGTGAAAGCTCAGAGTCCTAACCACTGGACTGCCAGGGAACTCCCCAGAGTGATCTTCTAAAATATGAATGAGACAATCCATGCCTCTGCTTAAGATCTTTTTATGGCTCATGCAAGAGTATCAAAACATGTTCTTTTCTGGCTGGAATCATGGAGAAAAAGGAGAGAAGAAAAAGAAGGTTCCTGCTATACTAGAAACCCATAAGAAAAAGCAAAGGAAATTCACAGAACTGAAGACCAAGAGCCTGGGAAAGAAGTTTGTGCAAAACATGCTTTGAAAAGCAAGTAGAAAATTTATCAATGATAAAGCTAAGCACTATTACAAGGCGTATAGGCAGATGTACAGAAGTAAAATTTTTAGGATGGCAGGAAAGGCTGGTGACTTCTACATTCCTATGTGCCAATCCAAATTGGCACTTGTCATTAGGATCAAAGGTAGCAGTGGTGTGAGCTCAAAGGTCCGAAGGAACTGCAGCTTCTTCACCTCCTCCCGATCTTCATTGGCACTTTTGTGAAGTTCAGGGAGGCTTTAGTCAACATGCTGAGGACTGTGGAACCCAGAATGCACGGGGGTACCCAATCCTGAAGTCAGCAAATGAACTGATCTACCAGCTTGCCTATGGCAAAATCAACAGAAAGTGAATTGCCCTGACGGGTAACACGTGGATCACTCAATTTCTTGGTAAATGTGGCATCGTCTGCATGGAGGATCTGATTCATGAGATCTATTCTGTTGAAAAATATTTCAAAGAAGCAAACAACTTCCCATGACCCTTCAAATTATCTTCTCCACAAGGTGGAATGAAGAAAAAGACCACCCATTCTCTTGAAGATGGAGATGCTTGCACAAGATCAATAGGCTTATTGAAATTAGTTTGTAATCTGGCCTGTTAATAAACAGATACTTCTTGCAAACTGAAAGACAAAGGAAAATCCAAACCCTGAGCATGGCTTAAAAGGCCCTACGTGATCTTCCCCCATTTTTCAAAATTTATCTTATGCCACTACCCCATGGAGCCACACTGACCTTCTTCTAATTCCTTGAATCTTCCAACCCCGCCACCCACCTCCAACCTCAGGGCCTTCATACAAGCTGTTCCTTCTGTCTGGAGCATGTCTCCCAACCTTCCACATGACTCTTCAGCCTTCAGGTTGCATCTTATCAGGGAGATCTCCTCCTACTTGAAGAAGTTCTCATAACATCTGTTATTTTCTTCCATTGTTCTGAGCAAAATCATTAATTATACATACACTTAACTATTGAATTCCGGTAACCCCTACTGGTCTAGACGTTCCCCAGATCATGTCTACTGTGCTCATCTCTGCCTGACTCACCCCAGGCACAGTGTCTCACACATAGTAAGTGCTCAGTTCAGTTCAGTTCACTCGCTCAGTCGTGTTCAACTCTTTGCAACCCCATGGACTGCAGGACACCAGGTTTCCCTGTCCATTACCAGGTCCCCGAGCCTGCTCAAACGAATGTCCATCGCATTGGTGATGCCATCCAACCACCACATCCTCTGTCGTCCCCGTCTCCTCCTGCCTTCAATCTTTTCCAGCATCAGGGTCTTTTCCAGTGAGTTGGTTCTTCGCATCAAATGGCCAAAGTATTGGAGTTTCAGCTTCAGCATCAGTCCTTCCAATGAATATTCAGGACTGATTTCCTTTAGGATTGACTGGTTGGATCTCCTTGCACAGTAATGTTTGATAAAAGAATAAATGAATGAATGAAGAATGAACTTGGATGAAGTTGACAGAGTTTTTAAACTCTCGTAATCTGGTACTTCCTTAGTGGTCCAGTGGTTAAGAATCTGCCTTGCGATGCAAGGGACGCGGGTTCAATCCCTGGTTGGGGAATTAAGATCCCACATGCTGTAGAACAAGGAAGCTCCTGCGTCACAACTGCTGAGCCCGCGCACCACAGCGAAGTCCCAGTGCAGCCAAAAGGAAAAAAGAAAAAAACCTCTTCTGTCACCTTCTAGAAATTATTTCTTCCTCTGTCCCCCATTAGATTCTCTTTGCCACTTCCTCCTCCCTTCCCTAGCCAGTGCTCCTAAATCTTCCTGCAGCATCAAAATACGTCTATCCTGTCACATTCCCACAGGGACTCTGCCCTCTTCTGGCCAATATGGGAACTGACTCCATTTCAATGGCGCTTGAGGATTTATTTTCCTTCTCAGGTATTTTTATCTTAATCAGCAACCTCTGGAACACCAAGAGCTTGACGCAAGATAAAGACCCCAAATCCATTTCTATTTAATAATGGGTATAAATTCAAGTCTGTTATCAAATTCGTGAATGATGAATTCCTAAATATAACCATAGCAAATGTCATCTCTCAGTTCAACACTTATTTATTAACTATCTACACTGGCTGTGAAACTTAGAACTCTTCAAGGAGCCTCGGACCCAACAGTGGAGAAAGATACTGTAAGTAAATTAATGAAACTGTCCCTTCTGTAGATCATCCCCATCTCATTTCCTCCAGGGGAGGAGGATGAGCCCTGGGTTAAAATTTTCATCAGCTCCTATACACTACGGTACGTGTATGTGTGATGTTAGTTGCTCAGTCATGTCCGACTCTCTGCGACCCCATGGACTGTAGCCAGCCAGGCTCCTCTGTCCATGGAATTTTCCAGGCAAGAATACTGGAGAGGGTAGCCATTTCCTTCTCCAGGGGATCTTCCTGATCCAGGGATCGAAACTGTCTCCTACATTACTGGCAGGAGCCACATTGGCATGGGCTTCCCCAATAGTAAAGAATCCACCTTCAATGCAAGAAACCCAGGTTTGATCCTCGAGTCGGGAAGATCTCCTGGAGAAGGGAATGGCAACCCACTCCAGTATTCCTGCCTGGAGAATTCCATGGACAGACGAGTCTGACAGGTTACAGTCCAAAGTCAGACATGACTAAGCACCCAGGCACATACCCATTATGGCACATAAAAGACCTTTTCATATTTCCATCACGCCTGAAAGAGGGGCATTTCTAATAAAGATTAGAGGTAGGATCAAGAAAAAGAGCTAAGAGTACTCTACATTTCCAGGGAAATGTTTTAAAAACCGTATCTTTCTTGGAGGCCTAGATGACACTACCTTTGAGAATCATCAGTGCTTGTACATGTGTGATTGACAGTTAATCGTGAGGCCAAAGGAAACACTTGCTGGACAGAGTATCTACCACTCACCCTAACAGGGAGACCTGAAAAGTAGTCAGGGTTTGGAACACTCGCATCTACCCTGGGCTACTCTGAGGCACTCAGAATGCCAGAGGCCACTCGCGTTGACCTACTTAGGCCACCTCTTCCCACCACCATTCCTCATTCCATTCTCACTCCTGCATATTTTAAGAGGCTGAAAAACTCAGACTTGGGGAAATGTAATGCTAGGGAAGAGGGATGGACCCAGGAATAAAACCGAATCCTGTGCCATATTTTCTCATTTTCCTTGTCATGGCTTCTTTAGATACACCTATCCTTTAAAAGTGGACATTTAATTTCAAATACATGGGGTTTTAAAAGTATCTTGGATATTACTTTCTCATTTTGATATTAATTTCTCATTTAAATGCTTTCTTCTCTGCAATCACCCTTTGTGTGTTTTCAGTCTTCTAACTTGACTGAAGCTTTCAATGCCTAAGTCATAGATCTCTCTTGGTAAATGTCATATTGCACTTGAAAATATGTGGGCTACTTTCAAATATCTCTTGATAGTGATTTCTGACATAATTCCATGGTGATAAGAGAGCAGACTCTGTAGGATTTCAATACCTTTAGACCATGAAATTCTTGCACCTTGTTTTTATGCCCCTGGATATGTTCCAATGTCTCCTAGTTTACACTCTATGGGAACTTGAATAGAATTTGTATCCTATTATTGTGTGAAAATTGTATAAATCTTAATTATGTTGAATTGGTTCATGGTGTTTTTCAGGTCTACTATATCCTTCTACTTTTCTGTATATCCATTCTATTAATTTTTGAGAGTCTGATATTGAAACTCCAATTAAAAATCTTAGCTTATCTACTTAAAAAATAATTGTAATATATAGTATAACCATATGTAATTTTGTTCTGTGTTTTCTAAGTCTCCTGTAAATGTGTAATCATACTTCTATAATTTAAAAAATAAAAAAGAATGAGAAAAAAATTTTTTTAATCCTGTGTGTAAGGGTAAGATTTCCCAAAAGGTAGGTGGAGTTTCTTTCGTGGGAGTTTAAAAAGAAGAGGCATTTTCTAGGAGAAATGATATGGAACATTCATAAGGAAACACCCTGTAAATTGTTCAACTTCTTGGATTATTTTCTCTTAGACTGTTGGAAATGCTGTATTTAGTGTACAACATTTAGATGATTTACTTTTATATTATATACTATTATTATATTATAGACTATTTATTATTATATTATGCTATATCATTACTATATAACTGGTATGTTATATTAACATAATAATATTAATACGCTATATAATATTAGTACTATAACCCTCCATATGGTAATTCTTTTTAGATACACCAAACCTCCAATAAAATCTGATGTACCCATAAATCATTGTATGAGAATGTTAAGGTAAATATAGATGTAATGCAGTATAATTATATTCATCAGAATCTTTTGGTGGCTGCAGATCCAGTTGGCTCAAGTGAAAAGATGAACTCATTGGATTATTGAACTGAAAATCCAGGTGCTCAAACTAAACATTCAAGAAACTCTCTTTCCTTCTTGTAAGTGCAATTTCTTCTGTGTTGTCTTTTTATTTTCAAGCAGCTGCTCCCATCGATGGGTGAAATGGCTACTAGAAGCTTCAACTTAACAAATCCGACAAAATCAGAGCTTCTATCTCCAAAATGTTTCGTAAACAGTATTAAGCAGATACCTATTTGCTCCACTTGTAAAATCTCAAACCAGTCATTGTGGATGCAAATGGACAAACCTGGGTAAAATGCCCATCTCCAGAGGGAGGAAAGTCAGGTCCTCGGACCACATAAACCAAATCTGAAATGACAAATCTGGATGAAAGACACATAGCATTTAAAAATAGATATGTACTGATAAGTCCTCTAAATAAAACCTTATATTTTAAATTTATTTTCTAAGTAATATATAGCAAAGTGAAAGAATAGAGGAGTGATCCAGCAATCTCCCTCCTGGGCATATATCCAGATAAAACTCTAATTCACAAAGATACATGCACCCCGTGTTCATAACAGCACTATTCACAATAGCCAAGACATGGAAACAACCTAAATGTTTGCTGAGAGATGAATGGTTAAAGAAGATGTGGTGCATATACACAATGGAATACTACTCAGGCATAAAAAGGAACAAAATACTGCCATTTGTAGCAACATGGATACAACTAGAGATTATCATACCAAGTTATGTGAGTCAGAAAGACAAATCCTACATGTATGCTGGCACTTACATGTATGTCACATACATACATACAAATCCTACTTGTATGCTGGCACTTACATGTATGTCACATACATACATACAAATCCTACATGTATGCTGGCACTTACATGTATGTCACATACATACATACAAATCCTACATGTATGCTGGCACTTACATGTATGTCACATACATACATACAAATCCTACATGTATGCTGGCACTTACATGTATGTCACATACATACATACAAATCCTACATGTATGCTGGCACTTACATGTATGTCACATACATACATACAAATCCTACATGTATGCTGGCACTTACATGTATGTCACATACATACATACAAATCCTACATGTATGCTGGCACTTACATGTATGTCACATACATACATACAAATCCTACATGTATGCTGGCACTTACATGTATGTCACATACATACATACAAATCCTACATGTATGCTGGCACTTACATGTATGTCACATACATACATACAAATCCTACATGTATGCTGGCACTTACAT
>NW_011494735.1:7363262-7364943 GCF_000754665.1 Bison bison bison | reverse complement strand
ATTTATATGTATAGACCTAGAGATAACTAATGCATGAACTATAATACTGGTTGTTTATACTAGTAATTAGATGAACATTAAAGCTTAGATTTGCAAATGATTTTACTTTTATGAAAATAATGAAATTTAACTTTTTAAAAAATTTAAATATATGTAAATTAGGCACAGGGTCTTGCGGAGGTAAGCCATGAACTTTAGCTCTGTAAAGTGATCAGCTGTATTTCTTTATCCACAGTCAACCTGCCATGGATATCCCAGCACCAATCCATTGGTATGAGCATTTTTTGAAAATGGACTAAGTTTGATTTAAAATTTTGATATGCACTGTTAATAATTATCCCATGTATTTTTCCCTTCAAATCTTGCAGACAATTTCAACTGTTTAGAAGAAATAACTTTCTTGAAAACACAGAAATGAAGGATATCTACAAACTCTTGGTTCTCACACCAACCCTTTGACATAGATGGAGATACTGAAGCATAACAGCATGAAATAACCTGCCCTGATATAGCTAATAAGCAATAGATCTGATGTTCAAATCTAGGTCTGCCTGGATCTAGAGAGAGCTAGAAGGTGTCCTTTACATATATACATACACACATATACACACGGAACACTATTTATTTTGGGATTTAAAATAATCCAAAGAACTATGCGTGTGTGTTCAGTCACTTCAGTTGCGTCTCTTTGCGACTCCATGAACTATAGCCCACTAGGCTCCTCTGTCAATGGGATTCTCTAGAAAAGAATACTGGAGTGGGTTGCCATGCCCTTCTCCAGGGGATCTTGCTGACCCAGGGATTGAACCCGCAGCGCCTGTGTCTCTTGTATTGCAGGCAGAGTCTTTAACCACTGAGCCACCTGGGAAAGAACTGTGATCAACCTCAAAATGTGCCTCCTTGTGGTTTTTTCTCTCCTGGCAATTTTACAGGATTTGGACAATGGCCACATCTGTATAACGAACAGATGGAATCTGGACTCTTTCCATCTGGCCCATCTCTAAAACACACTCATCTCAATGGATTGGTGCTGGGGTTTCTGTGGTGAGTTAAGGGACTCTTCAGCCAATAGGGAAACACAGTTGCTCAACTGACGGAGCTAAGAGATAAGGGTTTCCTTCTGTAGAGTTCTTAAGTCTTGTTAGTGTGAGTCTATTTGCCCCACCAAGAAATCAGTTGAGAGACAGAATTTTTTTTTCCCCAAATTAGAAGCATTTGCTTCTATTAAAAGTGTTTGGCTCAAAATGGATTAAAGACCTAAATGTAAGATCAGAAACTATAAAACTCTTAGAGGAAAACATAGGCAGAACACTCGATGACATAAATCAAAGCAAGATCTCCTATGACCCATCTCCTAGAGTAATGGAAATAAAAACAAAAGTAAACAAGTGGGACCTGATTAAACTTAAAAGCTTTTGCACAGCAAAGGAAACTATAAGCAAGGTGAAAAGACAACCCTCAGAATGGGAAAAAATAATAGCAAATGAAACAATTGACAAAGGATTAATTTCCAAAATATACAAGAAGCTCATACAACTCAATACCAGAAAAACAAACAACCCAATGAAAAAGTGGGAAAAAGACCTAAACAGACATTTCTCCAAAGAAGACATACAGATGGCTAACAAACACATGAAAAGATGCTCAACATCACTCATTATTAGAGAAATGCAAATCAAAA
>NW_011494735.1:7361262-7363162 GCF_000754665.1 Bison bison bison | reverse complement strand
TATGCTGGCACTTACATGTATGTCACATACATACATACAAATCCTACATGTATGCTGGCACTTACATGTATGTCACATACATACATACAAATCCTACATGTATGCTGGCACTTACATGTATGTCACATACATACATACAAATCCTACATGTATGCTGGCACTTACATGTATGTCACATACATACATACAAATCCTACATGTATGCTGGCACTTACATGTATGTCACATACATACATACAAATCCTACATGTATGCTGGCACTTACATGTATGTCACATACATACATACAAATCCTACATGTATGCTGGCACTTACATGTATGTCACATACATACATACAAATCCTACATGTATGCTGGCACTTACATGTATGTCACATACATACATACAAATCCTACATGTATGCTGGCACTTACATGTGGAATCTAAACTATGACATAAATGGATCTATAGACAAAACAGAAGCACGGATGTACAGGACAGACAAGTGGTTGCCAAGGTAAGGGAGGTTGGGGGAGGGATGAACTGGGAAGCTGGGCTTAGCAGATGCAGTCACTTATATAGAGAATGGATAAATAACACGGTCCTACTGTGTAGCGCAGAGGACCATCCTCGATATCTTATGATAAACCATAATAGAAAAGAATAAAAAAGTGTGTATATATGTATAACTGAATTGCTTTGCTGTATACCAGTAATTAACCCAACATTGTAAATCAGCTATACTTCAAGTTTTTAACAAATCACTGAAGCATAAAAATAGAGGAAGAAAAAGTTTGCTTCTTAGAAAGGGTCAGCAGGGAGTGAGGTCAGGGCTAGTAGTTGATTCTGGCGTAGAGGGTTCCAGGTGTGAGCAAAGAGAAGGGCAAAAGCTGCAAGAGTGACAAGTGCTGGGAGGATCTGACAGACAGGGAAGGGCCCCTGTGGCTGGAATACAGCAAGCAAGGAGTGAACGGTAGGCACTGCAGACAGAGAGGTAGAGAGGAAGCAAATGGGGACTGCCTTGTAGATCACGACAAAGACCATAGCCATTACTCTAAATACAATAGGAAGGCATTGAAGTAATTTGAGCCCAGGATCACCATGCTGTTACTTTCACTTTAAGAGGATGACTGCCTATTGTTACAGACTTTAGGAGGAATCAGGGGAGGGGAGAGAGGAACCAGATGAGCGAGGAGGCACAAAGGGTCAACACAAGATGAAAGATAACAGCGACTTGTGTTACAATGGTGGTGGTAGAAGTTGCATACATGGTCATATTCAAGAACTATCTTTGAAGTCAATGCCAATAGTATTAGGAGATGGATTTGATAGAGGATGTGCGAGAAAGAAAGGGATCCAGGATGAATTCAAAGTTTCTTGCTGGAGGAAGCAAGAGTTCCGTGGAGGTAACAATATGTAAAGAATACTGGCAGCATGTCCCAACATCACACACACACACACACACACACACACATGTTTTATTGAAGAGCTAATGAACTCTGTTACTTACAATCTGGCATTCAATGCCTGCACATGTCTGGCAATCCCAAACACTGCTCTCAAGTCTAACATACTTCAGGCCCACAGGGAAACACCTCTTGCCTCCTATACTTGAACTACAAGCATATGACTGTCCTGATGTGTACAGGTTATGCTATTACCAATGCTTGGGGTAAAAATACTGCTTTGAGTGAGAAGAGGATTGGAACAGTGCAAGTTCTCAGGTAAGAGAGACAAAAGACATTGTCACATCTTTCCTCTTACATAAATAGCATCATTTCCCAGCAGTACTGAACATCAATTTTCTTGCTTCTCTTGATATTCCAACTTGGGAGATACCTATCAACTATCTTTATTTGAAACTGTTGCATATAATTTCTGGAAAAGAAAATTTGCAACATTTAAAAAATTAATATTAC
>NW_011494735.1:7359696-7361162 GCF_000754665.1 Bison bison bison | reverse complement strand
ATATCACCTTACACCAGTCAGAATGGCCATCATCAAAAAGTCTACACACGATAAATGCTGGAGAGGGTATGGAGAAAAGGGAACGCTCTTGTACTGTTGGTGGGAATGTAAATTGATACAGCCACTATGGAAGACGGTATGGAGATTCCTTAAAAAACTATAAATAAAACCACCATATGACCCAGCAATCCCACTCCTAGGCATATACACTGAGGAAACCAAAATTGAAAAAGACACATGCATCCCATTGTTCATTGCAGCACAATTTACAATAGCTAGAACATGGAAGCAACCTAGATGTCCATTAACAGATAAATGGATAAAGAAGTTGTGGTACATATACACAATGAAATATTACTCAGCCATAAAAAGGAATGCCTTTGAGTCAGTTCTAATGAGGTGGATGAACCTAGACCCTATTATACAGAGTGAAGTAAGTCAGAAAGAGAAAGATAAATATCATATTCTAATGCATATATATGGAATCTAGAAAAATGGTACTGAAGAATTTACTTACAGGGCAGCAATGGAGAAACAAACATAGAGAATAGATTTTTGGACATGGTGAGAGGGGAGGTAGTGTGAGATGTATGGAGAGAGTAACATGGAAACTTACATTACCATATGTAAAATAGATCAGATCAGATCAGATCAGGTAGCTCAGTCGTGTCCGACTCTTTGCAACCCCATGAATCGCAGCACGCCAGGCCTCCCTGTCCATCACCAACTCCCTGTCCATCACAACTCACAACTTCATTCAGACTCACATCCATAGAGTCAGTGATGCCATCCAGCCATCTCATCCTCTGTCGTCCCCTTCTCCTCTTGCCCCCAATCCCTCCCAGCATCAGAGTCTTTTCCAATGAGTCAACTCTTCGCATGAGGTGGCCAAAGTACTGGAGTTTCAGCTTTAGCATCATTCCTTCCAAAGAAATCCCAGGGCTGATCTCCTTCAGAATGGACTGGTTGGATCTCCTTGCAGTCCAAGGGACTCTCAAGAGTCTTCTCCAACACCACAGTTCAAAAGCATCAATTCTTCGGCGCTCAGCCTTCTTCACAGTCCAACTCTCACATTCATACATGACCAAAGGAAAAATCATAGCCTTGACTAGACGAACCTTTGTTGGCAAAGTAATGTCTCTGCTTTTGAATATGCTATCTAGGTTGGTCATAACTTTCCTTCCAAGGAGTAAGCATCTTTTAATTTCATGGCTGCAGTCACCATCTTCAGTGATTTTGGAGCCCAGAAAAATAAAGTCTGACACTGTTTCCACTGTTTCCCCATCTATTTCCCATGAAGTGGTGGGACCGGATGCCATGATCTTCGTTTTCTGAATGTTGAGCTTTAAGCCAACTTTTTCACTCTCCACTTTCACTTTCATCAAGAAGCTTTTGAGTTCCTCTTCACTTTCTGCCATAAGGGTGCTGTCATCTGCGTATCTGAGGTTATTGATATTTCTCCCGGC
>NW_011494735.1:7304188-7359596 GCF_000754665.1 Bison bison bison | reverse complement strand
GAGGTTATTGATATTTCTCCCGGCAATCTTGATTCCAGCTTGTGTTTCTTCCAGTCCAGCGTTTCTCATGATGTACTCTGCATAGAAGTTAAATAAGCAGGGTGACAATATACAGCCTTGACGTACTCCTTTTCCTATTTGGAACCAGTCTGTTGTTCCATGTCCAGTTCTAACTGTTGCTTCCTGACCTGCATACAAATTTCTCAAGAGGCAGATCAGGTGGTCTGGTATTCCCATCTCTTTCAGGATTTTCCACAGTTTATTGTGATCCACACAGTCAAAGGCTTTGGCATAGTCAATAAAGCAGAAATAGATGCTTTTCTGGAACTCTCTTGCTTTTTCCATGATCCAGTGGATGTTGGCAATTTGATCTCTGGTTCCTCTGCCTTTTCTAAAACCAGCTTGAACATCAGGAAGTTCACGGTTCACATAGATAGCCAACGGGAATTTGCTGTATGGCTAAGGAAACTCAAACAGGGGCTCTGTATCAACCTAGAGAGGTGGGAGGGAGATGGGAGAGAAGTTCAAAAGGGAGGGGATGTATGTATACCTATGGCTGATTCATGCTGAGGTTTGACAGAAAACAACAAAATCCTGTAAAGCAATTATCCTTCAATAAAAAAATTAATTAATTAAAAAATGTGTTTGGAAGAATGTAAATATTCAGAGAAGGGGAAGAATCACTTCCCAGCCTACAAAAACTTAATGAAGAGATTTCTCCACTGATGATTCTTAGTCACTGAGCACCGGAAGATGATGAGAGAGTTTGCTGAGGAAAGTTGAAGGAGCTAGGCCACCATGCATAGCTGTCCAGGTTGTTCATTGCAAAAGTACACAGCTGAGGTGGCAAGTGAGACTAAAATCGAGCGAGCACTCTGCCTGCCAAATCATGCACAGTGGTACCGGATTGTGTCTGCTCAGAAGAAAGGGAAATTTACTTGCATCTACAGAGTCCGACACGACTGAAGTGACTTAGCAGCAGCAGCAGTAGCAGCAGCAGCATATATATTCTCTAAATGTACTTGTGGTAGTCCTGCCCTAGGCTCCCCCAACTTTAAGGATGCTAGTGGTGACGTTGGATGTTCACCTGCACTCTTCTGAGCTCTCCTACAATCCAGAGCATTTGAGAGGCAGGTGAGTATCCCAGCATTCCAAAGAACAGGCAGAAGTGGGTGCCAGATTGAGCTGCAGAAAGACCTGGCAAAGGACCTTACCTTTGAGCATCATCATCATTTTTCGGAAATCCTGCCTTTGTTTCCAAGAAGCCTGCTAACACTAAGGCACCATTCTTGCCACAATGTCTGGTGCCACCTGCCCACATCATACTCCAACGATGAGGTGCTCAGAACAAGATGCAGACCAACTCCCTCCCCCAGGGTCTTCTTCGGCGCTTATTCATAGGTATGTGTTTCCATCAGCACTACTCTTCTTACCATCAACAGACTGCTCTTTCAGGAAAATAGAAAGGAACAAGCGAAGCTTGCCCAGCTCATCCACAACCACAGCACTCTCTGCTCGGCTCACATTCAGCTTTTACTCAGGCAGGTGAAAGTAGGAGGAAACATTCATATTTTCCATTTTTGAAAAGGCCTCCAAAAGTTTTCTGTCTTGGTCTAGACATGCTTCCTGGTGTGTACATTTACAATGTTTTTATTCATAAATTAGAAAACTAGGACAGATGTGTTCCCGTGAATGCTCAGCTTCTGAACAAGACTGTCTGTCTGCTCCCTCCACGTTTCTGCAGAGTTAACACCCAATATCCAGGAGTGGGAACAAGTGGGGACTTGAGTCAGTCGCCTGTGTCACACACATCACTTTTCTCTCAGTCACAGCCTCAGACGCCTCAAGTAGTTTGTTCAGTTCACTGTCCCTTCCAGGCTTGTCCCTGGAAAGCCACAACTGCAGAGTTTCCCGCAATAAAGATCTGTACTCAAAATGAACTGATAAAGAGGATAGCAATTTTTTTTTTAAGTCAGTATCTGCTGACTGGATCTACACTCAGACAGCCAGGTGACATTCTAAGTTCTAAAATTTTCTAATCCAAATAAGAGAGAATTGTGTGAAACTGTATATTTTGAGGGGGACAAGTGGCTTCAGATAAAAGACAGGTAGCATATATAATTTATTTTAAGAAATCTGGACTCAATTGACCCCCTCAATCTTTGAGAGTTCTGGAATTGTCTAATACAGGGGCCTAGTCAAAAGGGTTCTGCCTGTTCCTCCATCTGTCTCTCCCTTCATTTTCCCAATCTGTTTCTCCTATACTGTCAAATAAAAATATTTTATTTGGGGGTTCTGATAAAACAGAGTGGCACGGCCTTAAGCCATAGGTTGTTTTCCCCTCAGAAACTGTTTAATGAATGTTTAACAGGTCCGAGACACTGTCCAGAAATCAAAGGATATACAAAGATGCAGGAACCTTGAATGTGTCCTCACGGAGTTTCAGCCAAGAGTAGGAACTTAGAAGGGTGTTAATCATTGAACAAATATTTATTAAGTGCTTACTAGATGCCAAGCAAGTCCTCAGTGTCGGGAAAACCAGAGGGAACAAAGTAAAGACATTGCTATCATGCTTATATTCTGGAGGAGGGAGATGGACAAGGAAGAAAGGACTCTTTAATGCGTCTGTTATTATAGTACCAAGGATACTATTTCTCAGATATTGTTGGTTGTCTGCCTGCTGTGTGCACTGTGACAACAAACTTGCCTTCCCTTTTTGGACTGAGGTGTGGTCATACGACTTGGGGCTTCCCCGGTGGCTTGGTGGTAAAGAATCTGCCTGCCAACTTAGGAGATGAATGTTCGATTCCTGGGTTGGGAAGATCGCCTACAGAAGCGGATGGCAATCCACTCCATTATTCTCGCCCGGGAAATCCCAAGGACAGAGGAGCCTGGCGGGCTACACTCTGCAAAGAGTCGGACACGACTGAAGCAACTAAACACAACAACAATATGACTTGTTACTACCAGCAGTGACACAGGAGCAGTAATTACTTGTGTCACTTGCCGGCAGAAGCTTCAGGAGTCCAGGCACAAACACAGCACATTCCCTTACCACTGCTGCGGTCATTGTGGTAGCAACTCGGTATACGAAGCCTCATCTTTCTGACACCCTGCGTGATTGGCACAAGTGGAGCCCCCTGCTGGTCTGCAGTGAACATGTTGCCTGAGTCAGATGCGTGTTTAGACGATTACGTTTGGGAATGATCATTACCAGAGAATAATCAGAAATTTTCAGGGAAAAGGAAGTGGCTAAGTATTCTGTGGAAAAACCAAGCACAATTAAGAGTATTTTTAAAATTATATGGGAGGAAATGGTTTCTCTTTTAGATCGAGTCATACAGGAGTCTTTTCTGATCAATTGATATTTGGTCAGACACCTGAAAGAAATCAGAGTGCCAGCCATGAGAATATCTGGGTGCAGAGCATTACAGGCAGGCAGAACAGGTACGTGCAAAATCCTGAGACAGGAGCATGCTTGGAGTGTCTGCTGTGGCCGGTGTGGCCGAAGCACAGTGAGCAAGGGGAGAGTGGTAGGAAGTGAGCTTAGAAAGTTTACTGGAGGTTGCAGGTGAGGAAGACTTTGTGGTCCACGTGGATTATACGTAAACGTTAGGTGCAAAGGAAGATGACAGCAGATGGATGAATGGCACTTGATCCAGTCATCTTTGACTCTTATCTCCACCTCACTTCATATCTAACTCATGATCAACTCAATTGCATCTTGGATCTGTTCTCCATGCCCAACACTAACCCCACAGTCGACACTGTGGTTCCAGCTTTCTTAGCCTTGACGTGAACCACTGCAGCAGCTTTCTAACCAGCTAAGTCTTTTCATTGTTATAGCCAAAATGAATATTCTATGCTTCAGCCTCCAGAAATTTATTCTTGAAAAACTCAAAAAAGATGAAGTCACACAGGCTGGTTAAAACACATCAGAGGCAACTCCTCAGCATGGATTTGAAGCCCTCCATCATTATGCCAGCCCATAGGTCCTCCTTTCCAGTCTTGATGCTTACCCTCGCCCTCTCTTCCTCCCCTCCAGAATGACCTCACTCCTTAGGGCTCTCCACGCACCGTGCTGCTTCAAACTTCAGTGTCTTTACACAGCCATTCTCATGCCTTCCCCACATCCTTATTGCCAGCATCCCCCAAAATCCTACTTAAACATGACCTCCTCTGCAAAACTCTCTATGACACTGCACCTACCATGGACCAATGAGGGTCCTTTCTATTTTAACATCTGGGAGATTATATCCACAATGCCCCTAGAATGTTGGGCAGGTTTATCTGTTTATGTGACTGTCTCTTCTTCTGGGATGGTTCCTTCTTTGAGGATGAATCTTGGGATTCACTCCTCTGATTAGGGCTGGACCATGTACAGCTCTGTCCGCACCAAGGGGTCTCCGTCCTGGAATTTTTGCAGGCTTCGTTCCCTATACCTTTTCTGGACCCAGCTGCTCATTCTGTTTCCAACTCTTGGTTTTATTCTTTGTGATCTGCTTTGGGCTTAATGGTTTATTGTAATTCACATTGCCAGCCCCAGACTTTGCTTTGAACACCAAAAACTTACAGCTTTAGGCCTGCTTGGGTCAATCCTGGTGGTTGGATAACCACTAAATCCAGGGTCCTACCCCTAGTTCAGCCAGCATGTGGGCATCGCTTACCTCTCTACACAACAGCAGTTCCATGTAGGGTGGCTGAATGAGCTGACCTCTCCTTGCAGAAGGGGATACAACTCCCTTCTTCTTCACTGTGTACCCCTTACCCCAGCCAACC
Source organism: Bison bison bison (assembly GCF_000754665.1). NCBI lineage: Eukaryota > Metazoa > Chordata > Mammalia > Artiodactyla > Bovidae > Bison > Bison bison. The sequence goes on along the minus strand of NW_011494735.1, from coordinate 7,354,817 downwards.
TCTACCTCAATAGGAGCAAAATTTCAAAAGATTAGTGAGGTGAGTGGCAGCAGCTTCCCTCAATAGTTTGGGTGGCCCCGCTGGAGCCCACCGGCTTTATCTAACCCATTCCCCCTTCTTTCTTGTCTCCTTTCTCTCTCAAGTTGCTGGAAATGCCTCCGGAGCCATCACTAAGCAATAGCGTTAGTAGAATTTGTCCAAGCCTGTCTGAGATGGGGGTACAAAAACCACAAGAATGAAGTTGTGTGCTTTTTTTATTGAATACTTGGCAATTCTTCTTAAACATGCATCCCGATTTGAGTGAGGGGTCGGAATGAGTTACACTCCTTGTCAGACTTTGTTATATTAGCGTGAATCTCCTCCTGGGGCCATTTTGCCTCAGAGAGTGTGTTTTGAATCTTCTCTGTCTTGGAAAAACCCACAGGAGCTATGAGTAAGGATGGTGGCACGCAGAGCCCTGGGTGTGGGCTGGGTCGGCTCTGGCCTGCCAGCTCCAGAGTTTCTGGGAAAGCGTAATTGTGGTAGGAAGAATTTCTAGGCAATACTGATTTCAGGGAATAAAGGTGGAAGTGAAGAGAAAACAAAGCTGAGAAATGAGAATGAAGGATCAAGGGATGCTCCTTTTCAATGGCCCGATTAAGGATATTACTTACCGTTTGTTGCGAAGAAGATCCAGTGTAGGGCTTTTGAGCTGTGCTGTCCATGGTGGCTTCATATCTAGATGGTAAAGGAGCTCTCGGGTCCCCAGATGGAAGGAAGGGCACCTAAGCAGATCAGAGATGGCACGTCTAGGTCTAGATCTCACAGAAGGAAGGGGAGGCCTGGCTGTGTCCACGCAGGTCTCTTCAATTAGATGCCTGACGGTGGCCGAAAAAAAATCAACAAAGAGCCTTCAAATGTCAATGACCTAGCACCTGACATCCTCTTTACTTCCTCATTTTGGCATGGATTAATGGCTCATGATATTGTTTGACAGGGCTTTATTAAAACCAGAACAAGTTTCCCTTGAATTTTTGCTATGGGTGAGGCTTATTCAGACACCACTGGGAAGATTCAGTTGGAAAGGTGGACAAGCTTGTGTTCACATAGAGCCCTGTTGCTCTCAGTGTTTGAAATAAGGTCCTAACCTCACAGGAAGGGTAATTTCCAGGTCACCCCAGTAAGCACTGGGGAAGCAGGAGAAACCCAGGGGACAATCCCTCTGAGAACTGGTCGGAAGGCTAGGCCTGTGTTTCTCAACGCACTGAGATAATTTGGATGTTTTTAAGTTCCCAGAGAAGGAAGATAAGTCCAAGAAATGCTAAATGGAAAACTAGAGTACAATTGTCAGAGTAGCTGCAGTACAGTTGCTGCCTCAACCTTGAGATAAAAGGGAAAGATCAAACATCAAGCCTTACTCTACATTCATTTAATATAAGAAATACAGTCCATTAATAACTGCATATTAGTATATCACTATTAACATTTTGTTTTAATAATTATGCTAAATCATTATTTGCATTAATTGCTATAATATAATCTTTATATTAAGTATGTATTAATTTAATAATTATTAACATTAAATTTACCAAACATATGTTTAATATATATTAAAGTATTGGTTCAGATATCACCAAACTTTCTTAGATCATATAACAACAGCTCTAAAAGATGAAAAAAAGGATAAGCGCCCCAATTTCTTTTAAGAAACTGGCAAAATTTTGATATTAAAATGCCACATGGACAATATACAATGAGGCAAATTGTATGCTAAACATAGCTATGAACATAGTTGTACAAGCATTTGGTAAAATTGAACATTTTCTCATTAACTTTTTTACAAGGAAAAGTAAGGAAGAGAAGGAGAGAGAGGAGGAAGAGAAAAAAAGAGAGAAGGGAGGGAAAGAAAAAAGACAAAAAATGATTATAAATGTGGACTAAAAAGAAATGTTCTTAACCTGATACAGTTACCTACCAATCATCTAAAGCAAATATCAAACTAAATTGGAAACATTAGAGGCATGTTTCAATTTTTTTTTTAATTGAGATGCAATTGACATGTAACATTGTAAAAGTTTCAAGTGTACAACATCACAGGAACATTATCTTTAAAGTCAGGGACAGGGGAAGGATGCTCACCATTACCATTTGTATTCAGGATGGAATCCAGAACAGAAAAAGAGAGAGAGAAAGAGGAACTGGAAAAGTGAAACAGGATGGTCCATGTGAGCCAATGATATGAAACTGAAGATAATCCATAATTGGTTTAATAAAATCAGTAAGAGTTCATCAGTTGCTGGATCGAGAAGCAATATATAAAACTAGTAACTTCATTATACCTAATAAACCACCATTTAGAAAATGTAACTAAGAATCCCATTCACAGTGACAGCAAAAAAAGACATAAGGCAGACAATGAATTTAACCAAAGATGCACATTTCTTAATGGAAATAGTAAAATGTATTTAAGGACCAATTATAAAACCAATAAATGGAGATGTACAGACTGTCAGTAGATGGAAAGACTCATGTTGTAAGAATGTTTAGTTCAGTTCAGTCGCTCAGTCGTGTCTGATTCTTTTTGACCCCATGGATTGCAGCACACCAGGCTTCCCTGTCCATCACCAATTTCCGGAGCTTGCTCAAACTCATGTCCATTGAGTCGGTGATGCCATCCAACCACCTCATCCTCTGTCATCCCCTTCTCCTCTCACCTTCAATCTTTCCCAGGGTCTTTTCCAGTGAGTCAGTTCTTCACATCAAGTGGCCAAAGTATTGGAGTTTCAGCTTCAGCATGAGTCCTTTCAATGAATATTCAGGACTGATCTCCTTTAAGATGGACTGGTTGAATCTCCTTGCAGTCCAAGGGACTCTCAACAGTCTTCTCTAACACCACAGTTCAAAAGCATCAATTCTTCGACGCTCAGCTTTCTTTATAGTCTAACTCTCACATCTATACATTTTCCCCAAATTAATTTATAAATTTATTGCCATTCTAATCTCACTCTTAACAGGGTTTTGGACTAAATTTGACAAGCTAATCCTAAAATACATATGGAAGAATAAAGTACCAAAAGTAATCAAGAAGATTTTGAAAAATAAAAATAAGGAGGGGGACATCTTGTCTTTCCAAATATCAAGATTTATTATAGAGCTTGGGTCCTTAAAACAGTGTGATATTAGCTGGAGGACAAATAGACTAATACAATAGGATAGAAAATCACAAAACAGACACTCACATGTTGGGAACTCAGTATATTTATTTCTGGGGTCAGGGGGCCCCTGAAAGTGACACAATAAATAGTGGGGAAAGAATGGGCTATCTAATAAATGAAGCTGAGAAAATTGACTCTCTATGTTTAAAAATTTATTCCACATATAAAAATGAATTCAAGGCTTATTAAAAGTCTCACTATGAAATGCAAAACTTTAAAATCATGAGAAGATAATGTGGAGAGTATCAATATATATAGAAATGTCTTTATGACCTTGTAATATGCAAGAGAAATTTTCTTAAATAAAACACAAAATTTGCCTCATGAAAGCAACTGAAATTTCTGTATGACAAATATCATCTAAAATACAAAGACATGCTACTGTAGGAAGATGTTGATGATACAATCAAGAAAATACTAATATACAGAATGTACATTTAAAAAATCTCTAAATTAATAAGGAAAAAATCATCAAATATAATGGTGGGTAAACTATCTCAAAAAGCAGTGTACAATAAAAGGAAACCAACTGGCAAATAATTGCACAGAAAGATTTTCAACTTCCTTGGTAATTAGGAAAATGCAAATTAAAAGAAAGTAGAAAGAGTTAAACCTAAGAGGTCTCATCACAAAGAAAAATATTTATTTTCTTTTTCTTTCATTTGTATCTATGTGAGACAATGGATGTTCACTAAACTTATTGTGATAATACATTTAATGATATATATAAATCAAATCATTATGCTGTACATTTTACAGCTTACACAATGCTGTATATAAACTATATCTCAATAAAACTAGAAAAAAAAGAAAGTGAGATAGCACTTTATGCTAAGTAATTTGGCAAAAATTAAGAAGTCCGACAACACATGTCATATAAGCTCTGATCAGGCATGAGTTGTAATGTTGTCATGAGCTCAACGTTGGTGATTCACTATCACCAATATACCTTAAATAAGATGTGTTTAAACAGAAACAAATAAGACAGGTTATGTGTTGATCAGTTGATAGAAATGTTGTGACCAGAGGCTCACAAGAACTTAACCCTATATTTCTTCTAGGAGTAATGGTTCAATATTCACTATCAGTGTTTCCAGGAATTTTATAGAGCATGTGAAAAGTGAAAGTGTTTGTCGCATGACTCTTTGTGACCCCATGGACTGTAGCCTGCAAGGTTCCTCTGTCCATGGAATTCTCCAGGCAAGAATACTTGAGTGGGTTGCCATTCCCTTCTCCAGGGGATCTTCCCGACCTAAGGATTGAACCCGGCTCTCCTGCAATGCAGGCAAATTCTTTACCATTTGAACCACCAGGGAAGCCCACGAACTTTATAGACCATAACTACTGTGAACAATGAGAACTAACTGTGTATTTTAAATCTGAGTTATGGGTATGTGAACATACTTTTAAAACAGTTTATGAAAAGCACATGACTTTCTCTGTGTGTTAGAAATAGTTCACAGTTGTAAAGCATTAAAAAAAAAAAAAATGTCAGTGAGGCTCAAACAGTGAATTACAGAGAGGCTGAAGGAGGCAGGCGGGAGTGTGGTTATAAAGGAGCTTGAGTCAAAAGAAATTTGTTTGAATTTCACTGAGAACTAGAATAAGTAACTAGTACTAGCAAAAGATTTTGCAAGGTCATTTGTTCTTTTCTTCTTCATCCTTTCTTCATCCTGTTTCTTGCAACTTTCCCACCCAGCTCTCAAGAGGTCCAAACAGCTGAAATATCATCTTCAATAGGACTTCCCAAAGATATCTTATTTTAATAAGGATTCTGACTCCATTTTTCAGCTTAACTGCTGACAGCTTGTAAGCTTCACATCTCTCTTTCCCTTTGCCTCACGTCTGGGCAAGATGATAAAATCTGGGTGTTTGCTGCGTTAGCACTGGTGGGAGCTCAAGACACACAAGTCTCCACTCATAGGCAAGAACCCTCAGCCTGGACTCTCCCTTAAGCACCATTAAAACCCCAGGCCTGTCTCCTTTCCTTGCTCTCTCAAGCCATTTTCAGACCTGCTTAGGGTTTCTGCCCTGACTTCTCTGGAAAATCCTTAGTTTGGTAAATAATAAACCTTTTCATACCCTCTTGGTGTGTTTCTATATTGGAACCAAATTGTGGTTGGGTGGGGGGCCATCTTATTTTTCAGAATGGCTATGGCACTTTCAATTTAGAAAAATTATTTCAGGATTAAAAAGGAATTAATATGATTGATGGGCCTTGGGGAAATAAATATGTTGAGAAACTAACAAGACTAAGCATAAGTTTTAGAATAACTAAAGCATGTAGCTGTTGTTCAGTTGCTGACTCATGTCTGACTCTTTGCAACCCCATGACTGTAGCAGTCCAGGCTTCCCTGAACTTCACTATCTCCCAGAGTTTGCTCAACTAAAGCATCAGTGATGTGCAAACAAAAAGACTCATTTGTATTTTGGTATAATTAAATGCATTGCACTTTAACCTGAGCAATGTCTCATTCTTCTGCGGTGGCTAAAGAGAAATGGGAGCTTAAACTATTTCTTGTTTGGTACTATAACTTTCCTTGCTCATTGCAGAGTTCCACAGTTGTGGATGGAAAGACAAACACCAATCCGTGAAGAGTTCTCTTACTTCCTTGCGCTTCCTAGGCTTTCCATACTCCACAGCAAGGGCTCATGTCAATCAGACAGGAATATAGGACCTTCCTCTCTAATGGATAAGTGGATAAGTGTTAGTCGCTCAGCGTGTCTGACTCTTTGCGACCCCATGAACTGTAACCCGCCAGGTTTCTCTGTCTATGGAATTCTCCAAGGAAGAATACTGAAGTATCTGCCATTCCCTTCTCCAGAGGATCTTCCTGAACCAGGGACTGAACTCGGGTCTCCTGCATTGCAGGCAGATTCTTTACCGTTTGAGCTACAGGGAAGTCCTTATCCACTCTAATGGGAGAGGCTGAAATTGACATTTCTGCCATATAACCCTGTCTTTTGCTACCACAGAAGAGGTGGTCAGCTAAAGGCCTGTCACTCTGCGTTTAAGCTAGAAAATACTTGTCTATCTTCCCTCAAAATGGAAAATGCAGCTGTAATAAAGGACTTATCATTAGAAAAAGCCATTAGCTAAATGTGTTATAACAATTTACTTGTGGGTTAACAACAGCTACCATATTCTGAGCATCTACCAAGTCCAGAATCACTTCCTCTATCCTCCTTAGGTGGCATTATCCATGCCCTCTTCCTCAGCTACAATAACGAAATGAATTCCAAAGAATATGATTTCACAAGGGAGAGAGATAAATATAAAATGTTTAATATTTACAAAATATTATTCATTTTGTACTTTCCAAAATTCAAAGAGCCAGAACAGATATATCTGACTGCAAAGCTTGTCCTTCTTTACAACTTATAGACTCTACCAGGCACAATTAGTCACCCATTTAACAGCTAGTCCTCATATTTTTATTTGCTAGTAATAGAATCCTGATTTTGCTCAGCTATCAGGTGGCCATCTGCTTCAGAAGAATTTGTCCCCTTCCCAGACCAAAGGTGAATCTTGATGTTATATCAAACACAGTAGTCCCATTCTTTTTCTAGCAACTAATTGAGCAATGGGCATGTGATCCAATCCTGTTAAATAAGACATATAGTGACATTGCTCAGCCGTATCCGACTCTTTGCAACCCCATGGACTGTAGCCTGCCAGGCTTCTCCATCCATGGGATTTTTCAGGCAACAGTACTGGAGTGGGATGCCATTTCCTTATCCAGGGGATCTTCCCAACCCAGGGATCAAACCCAGGTTTCCTGCATTGTAAGCAGATGCTTTACCCTCTGAGCCACCAGGGAAGCCCAAATAAGACATATAGGAAGTCTTAATGGGAATCTTCCTGGGATAATTTTCTTTCTCTGAACAACTAATAATACAAAAAGGCTATTAATTTTATGTATAGTTTTATGTAGTTTTTTTTTTCTTCTTTGGTAACTTTGGTAACCATCTTGGGACATTGGAGGAAGTTACCCTAAAAGGACACAGCAGTATGCTGAGAATAGCAGAGGAGAAAAGAGAAAGACCCTAGAACCCTAATAAAATTATTGACCTGACTTAACTAAACCTTTTACCTCAGTTTTTCTCTTCAAATGAGATAATAAATACTTGATGGTTTCAATATTTGATGTTGGATTTTCTGTTACTGATACTTGAGGTTCAAGATGACCTGATTGACATTTGACCAATAATATGAGATTTGCCTATAGATGGTTTGAACACCAAGAAATGAACTATTTAATAAGTCAATAAATAGGGTTTCAGGTTTCTATGGGATATGGTAAACAGGAAAGAACATCACCCCACACTCACAACCCAAAAAAAAAGCTAGATAACTTAGGAAATTACAACTTTTCTTGAATCTGTCACAGAGATAGGGTCACAGGTCAAACAACAGAACTTAAGAACAACAGAGGCCTCCAAGGAGAGCACTTAGCTGCAGCAAACACCAAATGTTATATGCACTGGTAAGAAAAAAATTGACTTAAATATTTAACAAATCCTTAAAAGACAAGTGTAGAGTATAAGGTATAGAGTTTAGAGTGAGCATTTAGAATTACTGAGAGTCACAGGTGTAGAAGAATTCACACCTGTTTACAACAGAGACCTCACTGAGTGTGCCTAAGAAAACTGGAGACAGGATAAGAGTCTAGAGAAGCATCCTTTATGGTGAAGACCTGGGGAAAGGAAGAGAAACCACTGAGGTGAAGGTATGAAGATCTGCCCATTCCTTCTCTTCTATATTTCCTACAGAACAAAAGCCTTATCCCACTGGAGAAAAGACATTAAACCTTGTCACCCTCAGAGTACAGATGAAGATATATCGCAGGTGGGTGCAGGAACAGAAATATCCTCTGACAAAGGTCAGGAATACTTCCAAGACCCAGAATATAAGAGATCTTCTATTGTTGAGCAAGCAGAAGAATCACTGAGAAGGCTCCACCTGTAAGACCTGGGGTTGAAGCACCTATTTAAGACTGGGACTGAAGCAGAACAATGGAAAACACCTCCATTCCACTCCCCAACATCAGGCTAGCAAACTCAAAAAACAAGCAACAGCAGTCTTTAAAAGAATGGAGAGGACTTTCATGATGGTCCAGTGGATTCGAATCCAGCTGCCAATGCAGAAGACATGGGTTTGATCCCTGATCCAGGAAGATTCCACATGCCACGGGGCAACTAAAGCCCCTGCGCCACAACTATTGAAGCCCGTGCACCTAGAGCCTGCACTCTGCAACAAGAAAAGCCACCAAATAAGAAGGCCAAGCACCTCAACAAAGAGTAGCCCCCACTTGCTGCACAGCAATGAAGAGCCAGCACAACCAAAAATAAATAATAAATAAATAAATAAAATTTTTTAAATTTTATTTTATTTTTAAACTTTACAATATTGTATTAGTTTTGCCAAATATCAAAATGAATCCGCCACAGGTATACCTGTGTTCCCCATCCTGAACCCTCCTCCCTCCTCCCTCCCCATACCCTCCCTCTGGGGAGATTCCTTAAAAAACTGGAAATAGAACTGCCTTATGATCCAGCAATCCCACTGCTGGGCATATACACTGAGGAAACCAGAAGGGAAAGAGACACATGTACCCCAATGTTCATCACAGCACTGTTTATAATAGCCAGGACATGGAAGCAACCTAGATGTCCATCAGCAGATGAATGGATAAGAAAGCTGTGGTACATATACACAATGGAGTATTACTCAGCCATTAAAAAGAATACATTTGAATCAGTTCTAATGAGATGGATGAAACTGGAACCTATTATACAGAGTGAAGTAAGCCAGAAAAAAAAACACCAATACAGTATACTAATGCATATATATGGAGTTTAGAAAGATGGTAACAATAACCCTGTACGAGACAGCAAAAGAGACACTGATGTATAGATCAGTCTTATGGACTCTGTGGGAGAGGGAGGGGGTGGGGAGATTTGGGAGAATGGCATTGAAACATGTATAATATCATATATGAAACGAGTCGCCAGTCCAGGTTCGATGCACGATACTGGATAATAATTATTTTTTTAAAAGTATGGCGAGATAAGTTTCTGAAGTGTAGGCAAAAAAGGGAAGACCTAAACCTGAGAGTGAAGTAGACATTGAGGAAGACCTTCTAGCAGACCATTCCCGACCCTAAACACAAGGTAATGCTAGAAGCTGGAACTCTGTGCTACAATGAAGGCGATCACAGCAAGAAAATAACCCAACCCAGCCCCACCCTTTAGGATGACAATCCCAGACACTAGCAAAAGTAGGAGACATGCCCATTATCAAGAATAAATAGTTACCTTGGTCTATATCGCTGTACATAAGATGTCCAGGGCAAGACATACCAAGCAGTAAATTAAATTAGTACATTATTTTAAAAGACAAAACAATCAACAGAATCACAAATAATAGAGAGATATTGGGACTATTAGACAGGGACTTTCAGCTCCCTCAGGAAGACATAGGTAACCTGACTAGTCCCATATGTTTTTAAAAAAATTTAATTTCTAATTTAAAATCTTCTTAAAAAAATAAAGGAAAAGAAAAGAAAATTCCAGGCCCAGAGGACTTCAAGACAAATTCTACTAACTATTTAAGAAAGAAGTAATAACAACACTGTACAAATTCTTTCAAAATATAAAAGAGATGAGAAAAATTCCCAGCTCATTTTTCTGATACCAAAACCAAAGATGTTGTGAGTAAAGTACAGACCAATACCCCTCTGAAAGTAAAGATGAAAAGAAATATCCTCAACAAAAATAGAAAACTATGAATAACAAGGAACATCTACAATCTGACACAGGATATTTATCAAAAACTTAACAGCTTATAGCATAACTAACGGTAAGAAATTGGATCCGTTTGGAAGATTTCCCCATAAGATCGGAAACAAGGCGATCTTATTTAACACCATAAGAAATTCTTTGGGCTTCCCTGATAGCTCAGTTGGTAAAGAATCCACCTGCAATGCAGGAGACCCTAGGTTGGGAAGATCCTCTGGAGAAGGCATAGGCTACCCACTCCAGTATTCTTGGGCTTCCCTTGTAGCTCAGCTGGTAAAGAATCTGCTTGGATTGCGGGATACTTGGGTTGATCCCTGGGTTGGGAAGATCCCCTGGATAAAGGAAAGGCTACCCACTCCAGTATTCTGGCCTGGAGATTTCCACGGACTGTATATAGTCCATTGGGTTGCAAAGAGTCAGACACGACTGAGCAACTTTCAGTTTCACTTAGAAATCCTAGCCAATGCAATAAGGCAAAAATAGAGAGAGAGAGAGAGAGATGAAATGGATTGGAAAGGAAGAAATAAACTGGTTGAGAGACATATAAAGGGTCTGAAATTTTATGCTACTTGCAAAATAACAAGTTAGCCTGCCCCCGTTCATAGATGCTGGCAGAGGCACAAGATTCCTGGGTCAGAGAAAAGGACTTAATTACTTACAACAATAGCAGTCACCAAAATATCAATATTTTCTTGTGCTAGTACCTCTAACCCCAGTTCTCACAGGGCAGCCTGATGAGGGCTGGAGGATATCTGCAAATGGTTAGGAAACCTAAATATTTTATACTGGTTGTCACTGATTTCCAGAAACTGAGGTTGAAGGGAGAATTTGATTTCAAGGAGGCACAGAAAATTTTCTGGTGTGGTGGAAATGTTCTATGTTTTGAAGAATTGTGAGAGTCACTTGGACTGCAAGGAGATCAAATCAATCGATCCTAAAGGAAATCAACCCTGAATATTCATTGTAAGAACTGTTGCTGAAGCTGAAACTTCAATACTTTGGCTACCTGATGCAAAGAGCTGACCCATTCCCTGATGCTAGGAATGAGTGAAGGCAAAAGAAGAAGGAGGAGGCAGAGGATGAGATGGTTAGATAGCATCACCAACTCAGTGGACATAAATTTCAGCAAATTTCAGGAAATAGTGGAGGACAGAGGAGCTGGTGTGCTACAGTCCTTGGGTTCACAAAGAGCTGGACACTACTTAGTAACTGAACAACAACAGCAATTATATCGCTGATACAACTCATAGATCTTTACACTAAAAAATAGTAAATTTGGTCCTATCTAAACTACACTAACTTTTTTAATGAAAGAATTATGAAGAGCGACATAGATAAAAATGTTATCTAAAAAAGTAAAGATCCCATTTCCAGAAGTTGTTCAATTTTTCACCAAACTGCCAGGCTATAGGAGAAATCAGGAGTTGGAGTAAGATTACAAGGCTAGGTATACAAAGATGAAAAATCTGAGACAAGGCAGACACAGCCAACAGGAAGCAAGGAAGGCCAACAGCTTTGGGAGTTTAACCAGGCTTTCAAGCCATGGAGGGGACACACTAGAGGTCAAAGGGGACACCCAGAGAAAATTCAATCCTTTAGACTTTCTAGCTGAGAAAGGATGGGGTCAAGGAGGCCAAATGCCAGGTGAGGAGAGAGCCTGAGGCTGAAAACCCAGTTTAACTTGGGGTATCTCATGCCCTTTCTGGTCCAGGTTCACAGATTAACTCTTTTGTGCTTACTTTACACACCATGTCCTCCCACCCCGAAAGATCCAGAACTGATTAGTCAGCTCAGCCTCACAGTTGATTTTGTGGAATTAGAAAGCCAAATCTGTTGATTGAATTGATGATACCAGCAACTGAAAAGGTGTTTTGGTGTCTTTTGGACAGGGCCTATACATGGGTAACATTGTTGGTATTTCAGAGTAATCTTATGCTACAGTGACATGGTTAAAGAGTGGGGAAAATGATCAAAATTTAAACTGTCTCTATAAAATGTGCATTCACTACTATTTCCAGTTTGCTGGAGAAAATGCCAATGTGGTCAGACTTTATTTTTTTCAAGATAAACTGAAATCTGAGTTTTTACCTGAAAGTATTAATAAGTGAATTTTCCAAATAAAATTCCTTAGCAGTACTGGTTCTGTCCAGGAGATGTCATTTTGCAACTCCCGTGGAGCTTTAGGAGACCCCATTTATATTTAATTTTTTTTAACTTTTAATTTTGTATTGGAGTATAGCCAATTATCAAACGATGTTGTGATAGTTTCATGTGAACAGCAAGGGACTTAGCCACACATATACATGTATCCATTCTCCCCCAAATTCCCTTCCCATCCAGGCTGCCACATAACACTGAGTGAAGTTCCCTGTGTTATACAGTAGGACCTTATTGGTTACCCATTTTAAATACAGCAATGTGTATGTACATGTCCATCCCAAACTCCCTAACTATCCTTTCCACCCACCATCCCTTGCCTCCCACCCTTTATCCCCTGCCAAGAACTATAAGTTCCTTCTCTAAATCTGTGAGTCTCTGTTCTGAAAGTTACGTTCATTCGTATCATTTCTTTCTAGATTCCACATATAAGGGATGTCATATAATATTTCTGGGTTTTCCTGTTGGCTCAGCGGTAAAAAATCTGCCAGCCAACACAGAAGAAGCGAGTTCAGTCCCTGAGTTGGGCAGATTCCCTTGGAGGAGGAACTGGTAACACACTCTAGCAGTATTCTTGCCTGGGAAATCCCATGGACAGAGGAGCCTGGTGGGCTACAGTCCATGGGGTCGCAAACAGTCTGACAGGACTTAGTGACTAAACAATGGCAACAACATGGTATTTCTAGGAGACTCCATTTTTAAAAAGCAGTAGCAGAAATAATCTTTAACCCTCTCTCACTTCTATACTGAAGATACTTTGAGAAATGCCAAAGATTGCTAACTTTGTTAGTATGTTTTTTTCTGACTCAACAGTTGTTATCCCACATCTAAGAGTGTAGAGCTCAGCTGGTAGATCCCAAAACTAATCGAGAAGCTATAGCAAGGCTGGAGTAAGGAGGGATTACAGAGAATAGGGGACTTTCACCTTCTGGGCTTCTGGCCTGTTTCACCGGAGCACCACCACAGGCAGGTACTGGTGGCAGAGGCAGCTTTTGCATTCTCCCGGCGTGGCTGCAGCGAGAACGCACATCTGTGAAGCGTTTACCAGCATGTCAAGAGTAACAGGACTCTTGAAGCTGTTTCAAACGTCATGCCAATCCTTGTGCATAACATGTTTAAAAAGATTGTTGCTTTAGAGATCTTAATATTTAAAAAAAATGAAATGCAATACTTTTAGCCACTTAAAAGTGGAGTTCCTTTTCACTAAGCAAAGTTGAACTTTTTAAACTTCTTTTTTACCAAACACAAGTCCCCTCCCCTTTTTTTTTTCCTGCTAGGGAGCAAATAAGTTAGCATGGGGGTCCTAAGTGCTCTTAAAATCATTTTGCTATAGATCTGTGCACTGTTTATAATTCTTGAATAAAGCTAAAAGTAAAGAAAGGCTTTCTCTGAAGGTTTATGAGCATTTTTCCATGAAGCAGAAGTCAAACAGATCAAAGAGATCTAACAAAATGCTTCAAACCTGGGATAGGGTGGGCTGAAGGCCCGTGAATCGAAACCAACCTCTCCAGATAGTTTGGGAGATATCTCTTGTTATTTCAAAATAAAAGCAAAACTAAAACATGATAGTTTGACTGTATCAAACTGACATTTTTGAACAGAGTTGTTAAAAGCATCAGTCTTTGATATTTTACCCACAGCATTAAAGACATTTTAAAAGAGGTTAGATAACTGTTTTACCAACTGGCAAAAATGAACACAATCAGGTGAATTTCCTAACTCTCTTTTCCTAATAGCCATTCTTCTCTGGGCTTCTCTGAGTCTTCCTACAAAAGGCAGAGTTTTCTAGGTTCACGAAGAATTAATATACAGGCTTAAATTATCTCAAGCAGTAAAATGTATTCTGTGTATTTTGAATGCTCATTAATTGAAGCTTTCGCTTTTGATTCACTACCAATTTAAATGCCTACTAACCATTTACTTTAAAATAGAAAAATAAAAACAAAAGAAATCAAATGAATATATTTGCTGGAAAGGCATGAATCTGTCTAGCCATGATTAAACCCTCAATAAATCTGCTTCTAATCATCCATTGGTATTTAAATATATAATAACTACTCTATTAAACTTAATTCTCTCTATTTAATGACAGTTATTCTAAATTTAATGACAGTTATTTGAAATATATACCCACAGATTATTAACAACATTTTAACAAGATTTTTAAACCAAGGAACGTGAGTATGAATCCATCAAATGTCAATAAATCAATTACTAGTTAATGTAGAATGCCTGAATTGTTAAATGGAAGCATACCCAAGTGAGAACGCTTTGAAAACATTTCAATGAAAAATAATTTGCCGGGGGGGAAAAATCCATCTGTGAACTGCTGGTACTATTTCAGCATAAAATTAAGGCTATATAACTTTAAAATATATTTATTTTGTATGAAAATATGCATTTGGTGAAGTGCATTAAATTTTCTTGCTTGGGAGTTGACTTTAACCAGAGTACCATTTTAACATTATAAGTCAAGTGGTTTTAATTTTTCTGTTGCCAATTAAATATGTGCTAAAAATATTACATACTATTTTATTCTGGGGATTCACAACCAGGTTCGTACAAAAATTCCTTTATATAGAATATGAGAAAAAGCTTTTTGCAAGTTATGGTGCCCACCAAGTCACCATCCCTCAAACAAAATGAAGCCCTTAATTCAAATAATTCTGTTTCTTCCTCGCTGGCAGGGTGTGCTTCCAGAAGGACTCTGGCTGCCATATCTTTCTGATGAGTATGCCCTGACTGCATGGCTGTGCCCTTCCAGCCATCCTCTTCCACAGCCTGGGACGTTTATTGGGATCAGAAACATAGACTGGCAAGTTTGTGTGATGTAAGAATCCCAACCTATAAAGCACATCAGTAGACACTTTGTAGCATGTGCCGTTTATTAGGGTTTCCATTAAAAGTATTATGTTTCTATACTTTACAACCATAAAAGAGTAAATAATTTCAAAGGATTGCTTGATAGAAGACTTCTGTTTTAAATGGAACTTGGAAATATCTGGGAAATCACTGGAATAAATGAACTTAATAGACCCAATGCTGTGAAGTTCTTTTTAACTGTTTTCTTAAGCACATAAAAAGATATACCATTTCCTCCAACATTTTTTGAAATAGGTTTTGGTTTGGGGTTTTTCTCTGTAACATTTGACTTATAAATATTTCTTACAATGCTTCCATTGTTCCCTTTCTTTCTTTCAGTCTTTCTTTCTTCTTTCTTTCTTCTAGTGCTGAGGCTGACTTCTTAACACCAGCCGATTCCACCCCCACTCACTGTTCTAACCTATAGGATAAATCAGAACTTTAAACCAGAAAGTAACATTACATGCCACTCAAGAAAACCTGCTGCACCACTTGATAAGTTGGAAAATGTATAACAAATGCCCCTATTGAGATATTCCCTTTTTTTTTAAGAGGAAACAAATTCCATTCATGGGACTAAGCAAATATTTCATCAATCTGGTTCATGTGGGAAACCAATACACCATTCACTGCATGGAAAAGATTAGATCAGGTCGGTTTCAGAATACAGACATTTAAAAAAAATATTGATCATATCAAACATTTAAAGAAAAGTTAGTCATTCAGTTGTGTCCAACTCTTTGTGACCCGTGGACTGTAGCCTGCCAGGCTCCTCTGTCCATGAAATTCTCTAGGCAAGTAATACTGGAGTGGGTAGCCATTCCCTTCTCCAGGGGATCTTCCCATCCTAGGGATTGAACCTGGGTCTCCCACATCTTGGGCAGATCTTTTTTATTGTCTGAGCCACCAGGGAAGTCCAAAGAAAAGTGAAGTTGTCTATAAAATATTAACATGTTATAATTCAAGTGGAATAATCCAGTTTGTCTCCACAGTCTTGTTCTCTGGAAATTACATGAACTCCTGCTGGGTTTTGTCTGTGTAGACAGTGCATTAGATGGAACACCTCCTTTTTTCAGGGTTGTTATTTAAAGGATGAAGTGAAACATTTCTGAGCACCAGCAATACTAACCGTCAGAGGTGAGCTGATGAACATATAACACCGAGGGTGAAAGTCATTTGACTATCTAACTGTACAAAGGAGGTCTCAAAAAAGTGGAGACCAACTTTTTTAAACCTCAACATGTACACCTTCTAAAACAACCCTGGGAACTAAGAAAGAGAGGGAGCATAGCATTCTCGGGTGTGTTCCCTAGACTTGGTAAAGAGGGCACTAGTCATCGAGAGTGGCAACTCCCAGACTGGCATGCCA
Source organism: Bison bison bison (assembly GCF_000754665.1). NCBI lineage: Eukaryota > Metazoa > Chordata > Mammalia > Artiodactyla > Bovidae > Bison > Bison bison. Next base: position 7,338,434 of record NW_011494735.1, on the reverse strand, counting down.
GCCTCTACACTGAATTTTTGGCCCATATTACCTCTTTTAATTCTTATCACCCTTTCTCATCTTCATTTGACAGATAAGAAAACTGAGGCTCAGAGAGGTTGAGTAACTTGCCTAAGCTCACAGAGTTAGTCATGTAGCTGGGATTTTAATCCAAGTCTGACCAAATCCAAAGTTTATGGCCTTTATTGCCATGCCTAATTTTTCTCCTGCTTCCGAGTTAGGTATGGCCAGAGGACAGAAAGCAGAGCCCTATCTAGAGAGACGCCTGACTCTTAGGAGGTAAGAATGCCCCAGAGTCAAGATGGAAATCACTCCATAGTCGTTCACAGGGACAAGGCCTCCTGCTGTAGAGCAGGTCTGCTTGGCAGGGAAGAATAAATGGGTGATGGATTCATGAACAGCCCCTTGAATCCCCTCACAGGACTTAATTTCTGCAGTTGATCACATGGAAGATGAATCAAAGCTACCAACCTCCTCTGGCACTGAGCCTGGGGGGTGGAGGGCTGGTGGATTGATTGAGCGAGGGGAGGCCAGTGAAGAGGAATGAAGTCTGGGAATGACAGCCCAGGGCAGTCTTAATATGACCAGGGCCTTGTCTTTCCCATCAAAGCTATGCAGCCTTACTGGCAAGGCTGGGAAAGGGAATAGCAGAAGAGGAATCCAAGGCAATTAATCACCTTGCTTGCTGAGGAGGGGCAACTCAGAAACCAAAGGGAAAAACAGGGCTCACTTCCACACAGCACTCAATCTCCTGAAAGAAACAGCATAAATAGAGTCATATTTGCCAATGAAGGTTTCTAAATGTTTAAACTAGCCAGTAATGCCACCCAGATGGAGAAACTAACGCTTGCGGAAGTTCCATGATTTGTACCATAGTCCCTCAGTGAGTTGGAGATACAGCAGATGTGAACCCCCAATCTCTTGATTCCCAGATTTGCACATAAACCATCAAAAATACAAACCTTCTAGCCCTGAAATCTACATAGCCCTTTGTCTGCTGTGTGGTCCTCTGTCAAGGGCCAGCATTGCACTACGCAGAAGGGGTTTCTTTCCCCTTACACAATCTGTAAGTCTTAGTGAGCTGGGCCTTCAAGTTTTTCTTTTATCCTTTCATTCATCTGACAAATATTTACTGAGTGCTTACTGTGATTCAGGCAATGTTCTAGATGGAGGAATGCAGTCATGAACAAGACAAAGAGCTTGTTTCCCGGAATGCAGATCTTAGGAGGGGCAGGCAACAAACAAAATATCAAGAGTGAACGTGCCACACAGAAAATAAAGTTGCACGATGGGATGAAAAGTGACAGAGGGAAACACCTTAGACTGGGGATTCAGGGAAGGCCTCCTAGATGAGAAGACTTTGGCGCCAAGACATGAATGATAGGAAAAAGCCACCCATGTGAAAACAGGAGGAAAGCATAATTTTCAACCCCAAATTTCTCCTAGAGAACCCCCAAGTTATGCTTTTCTTTAGCTTACTTGTTTCTTCTACCCAAAATAACTTATCAAATTGCAAGTAGGAACTCCCTGGTGATCCAGTGGTTAGGACTCTGTCCTTCCAATTCAGGGACACGAGTTCAATCCCTGGTCAGGGCACTAAGATCCCACAAATTGTGCAGTGTGGCCAAAAAAAAATTTTTTTTTAAATCAAAACAAAAAAACAAAACTCTCCTCTTGAAAAAAAATGCAAGTAATTGCAAGTGTCATCCTACTAAGAATAAAGCAAAATATTTTATTTTGAATTTTTAAGTTTCATTAGCAAGCTTTGATATTTTGACTATTAATGTTCATTTTGATACGCATGGAATTCCCTACATGTTTACAGTAGATTAAGCCACAGCAGTATTTTGTATCAAAGAGACTGATGCACAAAAGAATTGAGAGGTTCACAGAAGAGTTCAGTGGAAGGACAAATGTCATAGTGAGTGAGTGAAGTCACTCAGTCGTGTCTGACTCTTTGCAACCCCATGGACTGTAGCCTACCAGGCTCCTCCATCCTTGGGAGTGGGTTGCCATTTCCTTCTTCAGGAGATCTTCCTGAGCCAGGGATTGAACCCAGGTCTCCCGCATTGCAGGCAGATGCTATACTGTCTGAGCCACTAGGGAAGTCCTTTGTCATAGTCATATTATTCTCAAATTCACCTGCACAGTAGATCCTACACCTGGTTCTCCACTCACCATCTCTCATCATTTTATGTGGCAGCCTTCTAACTGAACTCCCAGCTTCTCAGCCACCAAGGTGATCCTCTCAAAAAGAAAATCTAATCACATTCCTCCACTCCTCACCTCATTCTGACAACTTTCTGTGATTGTTACGGACTGAATTGTGTCCCACCCAAATTCATATGTGGGCTTCCCTGGTGGCTCAGTGGTGAAGAATCTGCCTGCCAATGCAGGAAACACGGTTAGATCCCTGGGTCAGAAAGATCACTTGGAGAAGGAAATGGCAACCCACTCCAGCATTCTTGCCTGGGAAATCCCTTGGACAGAGAAGCCTGGAGGGCTACAGTCAGTGGGGTCGCAAAGAGTCAGACACGACTTAGCAACCAGACAACAAATTCATATATTGAAGCCCTAATCCCCAGTGTGACTGCAGTTGGCAATAGATCCTTTAAGGAGATAATTAAGGTTAAATGAGGTTATAGGTTAAAGTACAAAAGACACTATATCTTCAGATTTGAGAGTGAAAGTCACTAAGCTGTGTCTGACTCTTTGCAACCTCATGGACTGCAGTCATTCTAGTCGTGCTCATGCCCCGTTGATAAATCGTCTCCGGCTTTTTTTGCCTCCATGGACTGTAGTCCACCAGGCTTCTCTGTCCATGGAATTCTCCAAGCAAGAATACTGGAGTGGGTAGCCATTCCCTTCTCCAGGGGATCTTCTTGACCCAGGGATCAAACCCAGGTCTCCTGCATTGCAGACAGATTCTTTACTACCTGGGAACTACCTGTCTGAACTACCAGGGAAGCCCATGTTTCGGGCTAAGAAAACTCAGTATCTTATGTGATTAGAGAGGAAAACATTACCACAATATGTAGTAATAGCAGTCCACAAGTCATACAAGACACACAAAGTACATCTACCAAAAACTTTGTTCTAAAACTTAACTTTTTAAGTGAAAAAATTTAACTAAAATTTATGGGTTTTTTTCCAGTTTTATTGAGTGAACTATTTTTTAATGCAATAGAAAAGATTACTGAGTTTAACATAAAGAAAAGAAGATTAGGGAAGAGCTTTGGCTAAAACAAAAACTCTACCTGCAAATAACCATCCCTTAATTAATCCTTGAGACTGGGGAAGATTTCTTTTGGTGACTTATTTTGTTGTCATTGTCATCTTAGGCAGGTGATTTTTTAATTGAGATAAACATATAACATTGTATTAGTTTTAGATGCACAATGTAACAACCTGAGATAGATAGATATATATATATAAGAATTGATGTTTTTGAACTGTGGTATTGGAGAAGACTCTTGAGAGTCCCTTGGACTGCAGGGAGATCCAACAGTCCATCCTAACAGAAATCAGTCCTGAATGTTCATTGGAAGGACTGATGCTGAAGCTGAAACTCCAATACTTTGGCCACCTGATGCAAAGAGCTGACTCATTTGAAAAGACCCTGACACTGGGAAAGATTGAAGGCAGGAGGAGAAGGGGATGACAGAGGATGAGATGGTTGGATGACATCACCGACACAATGGACATGAGTTTGAGTAAAATCCAGGAGTTGGTGATGGACAGGGAGATCTGGCGTGCTGCAGTCCATATGGTCGCAAAGAGTCAGACATGACTGACTGAACTGAACTGAACCGATACTGCAAATTGATCACCACAACAAGTTAACTTAACAGCCATCACCATAATAGCTATAAATGTGTGTGTGTGTAATGAGAACTTTTAAGATCTACTTTCTTAGCAATCAAATGTAAAATACAGTACTGTTACCTGAAACTAACACATTATAAATCAATTATTATTTTATTTTGAATTTTATTATTAAATTATTTTAAACTTCAATTTAAAATAACTGCCAGGAGCAAAAAGAAAAAAGTAAAAATCAGCTTAATGTAAATAATAATAATAGAATATAATTGTTAACTCTGGCCATCAAGCTGTACGTCATATCCCTGGGACTTCTTTATAACTGGAAGTTTGTACCCTTTGACAACCTTCACCCGTTTTGCCCATCCTCCACCTCTGACAACCTCTAATCTTTTTCCTGTACCTATGAGTCAGTTTGGGTTTGTTTACAATTCCACATATAGTTTTTTTAAGACTACACAGTTTTGCCTTTCTTATCTGACATATTTCATTAAGTATAAGGCCCTCAAAGTCCCTGCAATTGTCACAAATGATATCTTTCCATTGTATGGCTGAGTAATTGTCCATTCCACATTTTCTTTATCCATTCATCCACTGATAGATAGTTAGCTGTTTCTCTTGTCTTGGTTTTCATAAATAATGCTGCAATGAATATGGGAGTGCAGCTATCTTTTCACGTTAGTAATTACTTTTCCTTCAGATATATACCCAGAAGTGGAGTTGCTAGATCATATGGTAGTTCTATTTGAATTTTTTGAGGAGCCTTCTTAGTGGTTTCCATAGTAGCTGCATCAATTTACATCCTAACAGTGTACAAATATTTCCTTTTCTCCACATCCTTACCTACACTTGTTATTTTTTGCCTCTTTGATAAGTGAAAGTGAAAGTGAAGTTGCTCAGTCCTGTCTGACTCTTTGCGACCCCATGGACTGTAGCCTACCAGGCTCCTCCCTCCATGCAATTCTCCAGGCAAGAATACTGGAGTGGGTTGCCATTTCCTTCCCCAGGGGATCTTCCCTGACCCAGGGATCGAACCCAGGTCTCCTGCATTCCAAGCAGACGCTTTAACCTCTGAGCCACCAGGGAGCCCCAGCTGCCATTCTAATAGATGTGAAATACACCTTAAGTGATTTTCTTTAGAGTAGAGACTTTAACATTGGAGTTGGCTCTGTGGGATACATCATAGTCAGCTTGCCGGTAATTGCTCATCTGTTGGTTTAGGGGTTTCCATTCTCTCCACACCTATCTGCAAACCCTATGCATTGCCAACTTCGAGTATGTTCCTGAGTGTCTCACTGGAGAGTGATGCAACAGGTCACCACAAGTCCAGGTAAGTAAAAAGTATAGAGACTGGCAGTCAAAAATGCTGACCAGAAATTTCGTGCTCTGATATTTTTCTGTGGATTACCATGAGCCTGGAACTCTAACCCATTGAGCTGGATAATTGAGTCATATTATTATACACATCTTTGCAGAAGGTAGAGTGTTTTCTCAGTATATCTAGTAGAATTATATGACAAATATAACAATTTTATATTTTTTTACTTTGGGAGTTTGAAGGTTTAGATAGTAATATGTTTCTTGTTTTGTTCATGGTTTAAGCAAAATCAACAAACTGATTTTGTCGATTAGGTATTGGACTTTTTATTTGCTCCAGAAGCATTTACTCAGTGATCTGTTAATATTGTTGTTGTTGTTCGGTAACTAAGTCATGTCCAACTCTTTGTGACATCATGAACTGCAGCACACCAGTCTTCTCTGTCCTTCACTATCTCCCTGAGTTTTCTCAAACTCACCTCCATTGAGTCAGTGATGCCATCCAATCATCTCATCCTCTGTTGCCCCCTTCTCCTCTTGCCCTCAATCTTTCCTGGCATCAGGATCTTTTTCAATGAGTCAACTCTTTGTATCAGGTGAACAAAGTATTGGAGCTTCAGCTTCAGGATCAGTCCTTCCAGTGAATATTCAGGGTTTATTTCCTTTAGGATTGACTGGTTGATCTCCTTGTAGTTCAAGGGACTCTCAAGTCTTCCCCAGCACCACATTTCCAAAGTGTCAATTCTTCAGCACTCAACCTTCTTCATAGTCCAACTCTCACATCCATACATGACTACTGGAAGACACAGTTTTGACTATATGGACTTTTGTCAGCAAAGTGATGTCTCTGCTTTTTAATACACTGTCTAGGTTTGTCCCAGCTATTTTTCTAAGAAGCAAGTGTCTTTTAATTTCGTGGCTGCAGTCACCATCCACATAGATTTTGGAGCCTAAGAGAATGAAATCGGACACTCTTCCCGCATTTTCCCCATCTATTTGACATGAAGTGATAGGACCAAATGCCATGGTCTTGGTTTTTTGAATGTTGAGTTTTAAGCCAGCTTTTTCACTTTTTCATTTTTGTAATGTTAATATTAAAACATTATAAAACCAAAATAACAATATATAAACACTCCACCTTGAGACATTACTTTCAAGTAATAGGAAAAGCCAACTTCCACACTTAAAAGCAGAGAAATGAAGAAAAGAAGTAACAGAAAAATGAGCATGGATGGAGACCACTTGAGGGCACCTATACATTTTATGCTAGAGAAGTGGTGGAAGTTAAAAAGCTGGCCTGTCTCTGAAGACCAGAAAACCATATGAATAGAGGAGGCATCTTATAAATCTGTCAGAGTTCATTCTGGAATTTGTTTTACATCCTTCTGATAACAGTTTAGAAAGAGATCAAAGTTAAAACTAAGTAAGTAATTAAGCCAAGAAGTTATTAAATATCAGATCCAAATTATTAAAAATCGAAATACAGAGCTTAAAAAGAAAAGAGATACAATATACAATGAGATTATATGAATCTTCAGATCCCCCATGTCTGCAAATAGCTTCCCAAATATTCATAAATCTAAGTAACTTCCTAGCAGGACATCTCCCAAACAAAGTATGACTGAAAACAGAAAGCTGAAATACATAAAAAAAAAGAAAAACAGGCTTTGGGTATTTGCTTTGTCTGGAATTTATTAAGAGGCGGAAATGCCACCAAAATGGAAATTGCACACAGGGAAAAAATCCCACCATGTTTTTATCCAGATAGGTTGGAAGTGATGTAATAAAGGCACCATAATTTATGTATGTAAATGTGTGGGCAACTCATTCAGGGAGTGACAAATGGTGAATTCTAGTGGGAAAAAAAACAGTGGACATCAAAGAAATTTGATTGGCTGCCAACAATCATTAATCTCTTCAAGACCCTTTTAATACAAAGATGCCAAATAGAGCTTGTCATTTTATTCCATCCTCAAAGCAATACATTCTTATTTAAGAAGTTATGAGCGAGTATAACATTATATCTCATTTGATACACCCACAAAAGGTATGGTAACCTTGAGAAGATTTCATTCTTAAAAATGAGGACATTGATAAATCGACAGCCATACACCTCAAGGATAATGATTTAAGTCTGACCATAGTCCTCAGCTTGATGTGACTGTGATCTTCATTCATCTTGCCACGGCCAGCAAACCACATCACAGAAACCACTATATATGATAACATGTCACCAACAGCCAGCTCGCTAACCAGGAGAGACTTCAAATAAGATAGAACTGAATTGTTTCAGATGCAGAGGCGTGAGAAAAACCTTAAGAATTATGATAGAAGAAGCTAAATACCACACTAAAAGGAAACATTTGTGCAGCTGTCTAGAAAACCTAGGGGTCGTTGGCTGCAGCTATCGCAGAATTACAGCATTCCGTGTGCTAACACTGTTCAGTGACAAACCTCACCAATGACGTGGCTTTACCAGAAATCACTTAGTACTCTTCAAACTCAGAGCTTGATACATTTCCATGGACAGCCTCCCTTAAAGACCCTTCCTTCTTTAGATTTCTATAATTCTATGTCTTACACACCTCAGCAGTAAAACACAATGTGTTGCTTATTACTTCTTCTGAAATGAGTACCCAATGTTTCCACCTTGAAACTTTACTTCAACAAAGTCTACACCAAATTATTTCTGCTTCTCTGGACATGAATGGAAGAGGTCTCAAAAAAAAATAATTTAAAATTCACTCAGGTAATGGGATAGCTATATTACTCTTCCTCCGACTGCAACCTCAATAAATAATTAGAAGAAGTGTGTATAGGTAGACGTGTGTGAGAAAGAAAACAGAGAGAGACAGAGAGACAGGCAAAATCAAGATTTTGCCCACTAGGGGAAGTTCTGTTGAGTTTTTTGATCAAGGTCCCTAGATGTTGACTTATAAATGCTAATACAATAAAATAGTAAAAAACTACCTACCTGAAAGAGTTCACAATGCAACGAAAATATATTACTCCCCAGCACCTGCCAGAGGGCCTTCCACAAAATAAAGACTCGATAAAAAACAGGAATGGATTTATAATTATTTTTCCTATTCTCTAAGTTGTCTTTTCACATTCTTGTTAATGTCCCTTGGATACACAGAAGTTTTTCACTTTTATGAAGTCCAGTGTATCTTATTTTTCTTTTGTTGCTTGTGCTTTTGGTATCAAATATAAGAATCTACTACCAAATCCAAGGTCATGAAGATTTATCTCTATGTTTGCATCTAATAATTTGAATAGCTTTAGGTCTTATATTTAAGACCATTTTGAGTTAATTTCTTTTTTTAGTATTTATGTATTTGGCTGCACAGAGTCTCGGTTGAGGCACAAGGGATCTTCCCTGTGGCCCACCAGCTTCTCTAGTTGTGGGCTTAGGTGCCCCACACTATGTGGGAACTTAATTCACTGACCAGGGATCGAGCCTCAGTCCCCTGCGTTGGAACCACTAGACGGACCACCAGAGAGGTCCCTTGAGTTAATATTCATACATGAAGTAAGGGAGGAGATCCAACTTCATTCCTTAGCGTGGTGTTATTCAGTTGTCCCAGTCCCATTTGTTGAAGAGACAGTTCTTTATCCATTGAATGGTTTTAGAATTCTTGTTGAAAATGAGCTGGAATCCCTGTTGAAAATCCTTGTCAAAACCTTAGGTGTTTCAGTTTATTTTTGGCCTCTCAAATAAGTGGATTGTACAGCTTCACTAGTAAAGGATTATTTAGGTTTCCCATTTTTGCCATTATAATTTTTCAGTAAATGACCATGTGCCATTTTGCATAATGTATCTCATTTGTTTTATTTTTTCTCATTTACTATTTTTATTTAAATTTATTTATTTTTAACTTAGTAGCTTCATTTGTTTTATTTTTTTCTCATTTACTATTTTTATTTAAATTTATTTATTTTTAATTGGAGGATAATTGCTTTATAATAGTGTATTTGGTTTTTGCCAGTTTCATTTGTTTTATAAGTAAATCTTTAAATCTCTGATTCTTTTGGTGCTATTATTGATTTTTTTGTTGTTGTTACTTTTTAAAATATCAAGTTTATACTGAGTCTTACTGAGGTGGCGCTAGTAGTAAAGAATCTGCCTGTAATGAGATTCTCCAGGAGACACAGGAGATGCAGATTTGATTCCTGGTTTGGGAAGATCCCCCAGAGAAGGAAATGGCAACCCACTCTGGTATTCCTGCCTGAAGAATCCCATGGACAGAGGTGCCTGGTGGGCTATAGTCCATAGGGTTGCAAAGAGTCGGACATGACTGAAGTGATTTAGCACACAAAGAACGGGGTATAAATTATAAGCAGTAAAAATGAACCCTTTTGAGTAATACTGTTTGGTGTCATAATGCCAAGTTTTTCACATTGTCCCGTTTGAGGCAGTCCCCTCTCCTTGTCTCCCTCTAATAAGGGTTTAACATCCAGAATACATAACATACTCATACAACTCAACAACAAAACACAGATAACCCAATTTTTAAAAGGGCAATGGACTTGAATAGACATCTTTCCCAAGAAGATACAGAAGTGGCCAATAAGTACATGAAGAGATAACCAACACCATTGGTTGTTAAGGGAATACAAATCAAAACCACAGTGAGATACCACTTCACATCCACTTTACATCCACAGGCCATTTTAAGGCAATGGCCTTAAAAAAGAAGAAAGAAAAAACGTGTTAGAGGGGATATGGAGAAATAACAATGTTGTTGGTGGGAGTGTAAAATGGTACAGTCAGTGCAGAAAACAATTTGGCAGTTCCTTAAGAAGTTAAACAGAATTATCACGTGATGCAGCCATTCTACTCCTAGGTCTAGACCCAAAGAACCAAAAACCAGTATTCAAACAAATACTTGTTCACAGATGTTCATAACAGCAATATTCCCTATAGCTGAAAGGTGGAACTAATCCAAATGTCCATCAACAAATGAAGAGATGAACAAACTGTGGTAAATCCATATAATGGATTATCATTCAGCCATAAAAAGCACTGAAGTACTGATACCTTTTATAACTTGGATGAACCTTGAAAACATTATGCTAAACAAAAGAAGAAAGACACAAAGGCCACATTCTATGTAATTCCTTGTATACGAAACATCTAAAATAGGCAAACCCATAGAGACAAGACAGATTAGTGGTTGCCAAGGGATGGGAGGAGGAGGAATAGGGAGATTTTTAAATGGTATGTATGGGTGTTCTGGACAGATGAAAAAAATTTAGAGGTAGTGGTTGCACATTGTGAATGCACTAAATGTCACTGGATTGTACAGTTTAAAATGATAAACTGTATGTTATATGATTTTCATCTAATAAAAAGAAAAAAATGCATTGGTCTATGCAATGACATATCTATTCATAAAAAAGAATGAAGCCATTGTGTATTGATATAAGAAGATTACAAAAGTAAGTTTTTAAGTTAAAAAAAAAGCTGTAGAGTATATACAGTAGGGGAGAATTGATAAATATGTGCTTATTTACTTGGATTTACATAATACAAGTGAAACTGGTAGTATTAGTTGCCTTTGCAGAGCAAAATGTGAATCCTTGGGTGGCTAGGGATAGAGTAGGAAGCTGTTTTCAATATAAGCAGTTGTATCTTTTGAGTTTTGAACCATTTAAATGTACTAATACTCAAAAAATGAAAAGAGAAAACTTAAAGTTAGTATGGAAAAGCAAAAAAAAAAAAAACTTTATGAATGAGCTTCCCTAGTGGCTCAGTGGTAAAGAATCAGCCTGCCAATGCAGGAGACATGGGTTTGATCCCTGGTCCAAGAAGATTCCACATGCCCGGCAGCAACTAGGCCCATGTGCCAAAACTATTGAGCCTGTGCTCTGGAGCCTGGGAGCCACAGCTACCGAACCCACATACTACAAGTACTGAAGCCCGTGTGCCCTAGAGCCTGTGCTCTGCAAAAGGGAAGCCACTGCGTGAGAAGCCCTCATACCGCAACCAGAGAGTAGCCCCCGCTCACCGCAGCTAGAGAAAAGCCCATGCAGCAGCGAAGACCCAGCACAACCAAAAGTAAATAAGAAAATAAATAAAGTTTTTTTAAAAGACCTGGCTCACATTAAAAAAAGAACTTTATGAACCGACTGGTCACTGTTTTTATAACCATGCTCTTAATCTAGCAACCTCTCTTCCTTCAACTACTATCCTCTGATTATGGAAAAGCTTTTCATCATCTGGAAACTTCACAGATTGAGCAGAGCAAGGTCTTGTGTGCTGACATCAGCCTGCTTATAGCAACCTAACCTAACCTAACCCTAACCCTAACCCTGCTGGCCTTGAAAAACTAATTTCCCCGCAAAAGGGTTCCCAAACGATGTTACTTAATACCTTGTAAGAAAGTTACAAATACAAATAATGAGCCCTATTCTTTGTGTTTTCATTTTGGAAAACAGACTAGGGTGTAGAATCGGCTTGATTCCAAGCCTCCTAAAACACCCTAATATTGGGTCTGCAGGGAAGAGGACTCACAGTCATCCTTCTGGTCCAGCTAGGCTGGAGCCTCAATAGACTCTCAGTGGTCACTTTGTAGGTGTGTATTTTCCAGTATGCAAGAGGAAAACGAAGCCAACAAAACCAGGGTTGCCTACCAATTACTCAGGACTAGTCCTTGCTTACAGACTTCCCTGTAGCTCAAATGGTAAAGAATCTGCCTGTAAGGCAGGAGGCCAGGGTTCAATCCCTGGGTTGGAAAGTTCCTCCGCAGAAGGGAATGGCAATCCACTCCAGTATTCCTGCCTGGAGAATTCCATGGACACAGAAGCCTGGCAGGCTACAGTCTGTGGGGTCCCAAAGAGTTGGACATGACTGAGTGACTAACACAGTCCTTGCTCTTTTTCTCGTATTTAGTGGCTATTTTTGACCGTTCCTAAAACCAAAGCAGTCAATGTCATCACTGGGGATATAAGATAAAAACTGACAATCCAAAAGCAGCCAGATGGATGGACCTAGAGATTATCATACTAAGAGAAGTAAGTCAGAAAGAGACAAATACCATATGATATTACTTACTTGTGGAATCCAAAATATGACACAAAAGAACATATCTATGAAACAGAATCAGACTCACAGACATAGAGAACAGACTTGTGGCTGCCAAGGAGGGGAGGAGTGAAAGTTTGGGATCAGCAGAAGCAAACTAGTATATACAGGCTGGGTAAACAGTGAAGCCCTGCTATGTACAGGGAACTATATTCAATAGAGTTGAATGGAATGGAAAAGAATAATATATATATTAATATATTTTATGTAATATATATATATATTCCAGGTTATATATGTGTATATATATACACATATAACTAAGTCACTTGGCTGTATAGCACAAATTAACATTGTCAATAACTATACTTCAATAAAATTAAAAATAAATAAAAAAATATTCATTACACACAAAAAAGCAATCAGCTGGAGACTATATATTAGCAAGCACAAAGGACAGAAGACAGAAACCCAGAATGGGCCAATAGATGGCAAATCATGCCCTGGGGTCAAAAATGGATCTAAGCACATGGGCTGAGAGAATGATGGTCTTCTCTTGGAGACATCCTCTCTCAGAATACAGGGCCCCTCAGATTCTCATATGTGTTTTGACAAAACTGGATGATTCCTGCCATTGAGAGCACTGGAAGGGTCTCCTGTGGGAGGCATACACCTTACAATGGGCAGATTTTAAGTGGTTTCAGCACTCTGAGGTGTCCAAAGTGCAGTCAACAGTTGCCCCCCAAATCTTGGTGCACCTGGACCCACAAAGGCCCCCACCCAAGTTAGGACACTGTCCTCACTTCTAATTCAGCCTTCGGACAGCCGGCTCGCCTCACTGGCCACAACAAAGACAGTCGGTGTCAATTTGTTGTCTTTAAGTGGATTTTAGTTCCATGTTTAAGTTATATATTTATGTGAACTCTCTTAATGCTCACCACCCAAAATTTACTTACTCAGTAATTTCTTTAGACCCGAGACTTAGAGACCGTTGAATTCATATGGTTCAATTACTGAGTAATTCTTAAAATCTTATTACTAGAGTGTGATATATATATAAAATTAAATCTACAAAGGAAAAAAAAAAGATGTAGCGGTAATAAACTACTATTGAAATGGAATCGTAAAGCTGAATGTCAAACAATAGGGTATTGTAAATGATACCCTCCCAAAAAGGTTCTCTGATAGCCACAGCTAAGGAAAACATATGATAACAATAAATATGATTTCCACAACGCCACAGTCCTTTCACCACTTGGTCCATGTGGGGATGATAAGCAATAGTTCTGTTATGCATTTTTTGTTAAAAAAGAAATTCTTCTTCGCAAATAATAAATTTATAGCAAGAGAATGTCTTTGCGACTCAAGCTTCCATTTCTTTAATTTACTGCTTTTATAGACGTAAATTCTATTAGCCTACGCGTGGAAAGTTCGTTAGGGCAACTTGGGATCGGTGGGAATTGTTAAGTTTCTTACAGTTTAAGAGGAAAACACACAATTCACTTTAGAGTCTTTTCAGCTTTCACAATATTCCTGGCCATTTCAACCCAATCTGTGAATTAACACTACTTCAGTCAACACTGGATTAGGCAATGGTTCACAGTAATTCACTATATTTGGGTAAAGAAAGATCAATTTAAAAAAATGGCATACATGAATGTGTATATTTTATCAGCTCTATATGTAGTTCAGAATACTATGCCCTTATTTACATTTCAGAAACTGTTTCATTCTTAAAACAATTTCAGTGTTAAAACAGATTCATTCTTCCAGTGTTTGAATAAACTGGATCCATATGATACCAGTGATATTCCATGTATATAGTTTATTTTACTTAAGCAAATACCTCAGTGATTTTTATAAATCAACAGTGCTCAGGCAATAAAATGTTTTCTTTTGAAAGAAAAGAATACATAATTACACAGTGAGACTAAATTATTTGAAAAATACCAGAATCATTCTCCCTGTCTATATTTCAAGGGTATGTTAATGACTCTGAACTAAAACAACCTAAGCCGTTACCCATTTACTTTTCTACCTCTGCATAGAGAACAGCTAGACTGGTGCTACCTCCGAGACAGACAGTGTTGGCCCCTGAGCTGATTGTCATCACACTATGAGTGAAGCACAGAAATCAAGAGGAAGCATTTAGATATTAGTACTTCTAGAGTTGGAGAAGGAAATCACAACCCACTCCAGCATTCTTGCCTGGAGAATCGCATGGACAGAAGAGCCTGGTGGGCTACAGTCTATAGTGTCACAAAGAGCCGGACACGACTGAAGCGACTTAGCACGCACGCACACACTCTAGAGTAGTTGCACAGGTAATTTTTTTTACCTGTTAAATCTGACATAGACATTAGAGGCTTGCATTTCGCTCTCTTTTGGAATATTTTTAAATTCAGTTTTTCTTGTAACTCATTTTTGCTATATTTTACAAAAATATCAGTCATGACTGGCTGGAAATTCTCAAACTGGATCTTTGCCACAGGTAGTTGGAAAAGCATTGGTTTAAACTACAGAGTGATCTGCATAGTCAGGTAACTGCCTTATGAGTTAAATGTACAGTTTTCATATAGTATATGCAAATACATATATGTTTAAATGTGTATATACACAGGTTTTATCTACATGACAGAACAATCAACTCAGCAAAAACAAAGCTCAAAACTCTGTGAACTCATTTCCTCAGTCTTTCCAGATGTGCCACAGCTGAGTACATTGTTCAGAAATAGGATGGTTTGACTAGATGATGAAAACAACTAGATTTGTGATGCCTTGATTCTTTTTCTTTCTTCCTTCCTCCCTCCTTCCCTCCCTTCTTTCTTTTCTATGTAGGGTCAGTATCATCATGGTCTCTCTCTTTAAAGAGTGAAATCAAGAGCCTG
The DNA here is from genome assembly GCF_000754665.1 of Bison bison bison. Classification (NCBI taxonomy): domain Eukaryota; kingdom Metazoa; phylum Chordata; class Mammalia; order Artiodactyla; family Bovidae; genus Bison; species Bison bison. The sequence goes on along the minus strand of NW_011494735.1, from coordinate 7,323,380 downwards.
TGTTCCTATACGTCAATAAAGTACGTCAATAACGTATGTCAATAACATTCACTGAGGTGGGAGAAGGAGGAAAAGACTGACTGTAGGGACATACGAAGAAACAGAACTACATGTGGGAAACACGGGTACGTTAGGATCTAGAGAAAAGCATTTACAACAAACAAAAGAAGCATTCCTCCATGAATCCCCCGGAGACTTTTCTTTTCTGAATTAAGTCACTTTTTACTAATATGTTTTAATGGTCTAGAAAAGAGATTTTCAATCTGAATTTTTGAAGAACTCTTCTTGGGCGTTCACCCATGAAAATCCAAAGAAATCTCTTTTAAGTCATTAAGAGCCATTCCTTTAGACTTTCTTGGGAAGAGAACTGGGGAAGCCATTCCCTCTGCAGCTCTCGCACCCCCACTCTGCACCCTAGCTGAACTGCTGCAGACCACAGAACTTTTATTGGACCTGTGTCATTTCTCCTAGTTTCTGAGATATTGATGGTTAAAAACAGGACACCAAAACAACCACACTTCCCCCCATCACACTGCCCCTGTCTATGTACTCAAGACAATGCAGATTTGTTCTGCCTCACCTGTGTCTAATGTTAGACACATGCCCAAGAATCTCCGACAACTTTTGTGTTTCATTTCACAGTCAAGGAAATGTACCGGCCAGGCTCATGAGAGAACACAGAGAAATGAATCTAGATCCCTTAAGCTTTGCAATTCATTTTTCTTCTTTGCCTGTTCTGAAAACTGAATTCCCTGGGTTGGAGTTTTATACTACAGTTTTGTCTTCTGCCCTTTTCTCTATTTTCCCCCGCCACCCCCAACATGGGGTCTTTGGCTCCAAATCAAAACAGCTTTCAAGTGGCCAGAACCAAGTTCCAAAGCTCCTATGTTTCCTAGAGATTTTCCTTCTTTCCCAGATTTTCCTCAGCCCCAGTCTTTGTAGGAGGGCATAACTCCAGGTGGGGCTCTGACTGTAAGTATTGTGCCTGGGCCCCCACCCTGACTGCAGAAGTTTATTTGAAGTATGTTCTCTTTGCCTGCTTCTTAACTTGAGGCCTGATAGTCTTACAATGTCATTTTTTTCCCCTCTACTGTAATTCAAGAGACAGCTGTCTTTGGAATAAATTCCAAATAGTTGGTCTGGAAATGAACTTCGCCGTGGGTCCCTCCTCCATTCTGGCTGACATTTCCCCATTAATTTCTTTTTCTCTTTCATCCATTCATTGGCTGATGAGTCTATAAATACACCTCATCTGCTTTTACTTTGCTTTTTTAGAATAAACTGATACCAAACACACTGTCTTAATTACATCCACAGGCAAAAGCATAACAAGTTTAAATGTTGTCACAGTACAGTTTAAAAACTTGACATTGTTAATTATGCCAGCTGTGATATAACTGGCAAATGAAAATTCTCATTGGAATGTGTAAATGAGTAATTCATCTGAAAAGGCATTTGTAACATTCATAAATGAAAATACCCAGAAACCTACTAAGCAAAAGAAGAGAACTGAACAGGAAACGGTAAATGGATGGGTAAGGAAGCAGAAAAACATGGCCCCCATGTCTCTGGGTCACCACACTTCTGAAATTAGGCAAATCAGTCCTCCCAAATTCAAGTCAGATCTGAGAAAACATGGTCTCTGTTCCTTTAAGTGTCCACATTATAAGGTGGCTCCTCATTCCTGAGTATCTGAATTCTAGCAGCACATCAGGAAGGCAGGCCCAGGACAGATCTGATTCATCCCTAGGAGACAGTACGTTTTGAGACGCAGACAAAATTAAAAAAAAAAAAAAAAGATAAGATGAAAATCTTGGGAAGGTATTCCCAAAGGATCTGCCCTTTACCCAAGCCAGTGTCCCAAGACATCTCCTTTGTGTGGTTATATTTCTTTCCTTTTCTTTGTTGTTTGTTCAATTGCCTTCTATAAATTCACCTATGAAATTAGTATCTCTTTTTCTCTTCACCAGATGCAGAAAGGGGAGAAGGTCTCACCACCAGTCCAGAAGGAAAACGACTAATCTTTGATCTGGTTAAATAATTGTGGCTTATTGTATGAATTAACTATTTTTCACTCAAGTCAAATACCTTTCAAATTATTGAACTCATCAGAATTTACTTCTTTTTAAAGTGTTCTGATATAAATAATGATCATAATAGCAAGAATCACTCATGTGTTGTTGATAGAAAATACCGGTTATGCTGGTATGGCTGATAATTTTCAGATAACAGTAGCTCACTGCAAGAAATCTTTGTTTTCCTGATGTATTCTCACATAATATACATTCTTATTTTTGATAAAGAGTTTTGAAGAAATAAACATACATTTTTGAATGGGAAATTTAAGTCCACGGAAAATTTCTCAGATATGAAATTATTATAATGCACCATTTTTCACACACAAGAAGACACAAGAAAATGGCAGTTAATATCCTTTCAGTCACATGTGAAAACTAGCAGACATATCATAAAAGTTTTAAGTGAACCTAAAGAAGAAAAGACCTACAAATGGCCGAATGGCCTTGACATTGATGCAGAAGTACAGGAAGAGTGATCATCAGATGTTACACTCTCCCTGAGGACAATTTAAAATGAATATGAGGAAACTGTAGAAAAATCAAGTTTGGAAAAATCAACCTATAAGATATTTCAGAGTAGCTGGAACCCATTCATCACAATCTCTAAAAAAGATTGTGAGAGAATCTATTTTCTTTGAAATGAATATGTCCCTTCCTTAGGAGGAGGGGCGCAGTGGAAAAAGATATCTGAACTGGTAGTTCTCAAACTTCATTGCATCAGAATTACCTAGAAGTCTTTGTGAAAATACAGGTTGTCGGCCCCACCCCAACTTTATGAGTCAGTAGGTCTGAAGCAAAATCCAGTATTTCTGCCAATTTCCAAGGTGATGCCAGTGATGCTGGTCTGGGTTCCTTACTGTGAGAAACACAGTCAGTGCTAACTTGGTGCCATATGCTGTCACTTAACTCTCTCCCAAACTCTCCCAAACTCTCTCACAAACTCTCCCAAACTCTCTCACAAACTCTTTGCAACTACTCCAAAGTAGATGTAACTCTGAGAGGTAGACATACAGATATTCCACAGTGTTCATAGATTCAGCTCTCATATGTCATGCACAAATGGTTATAAACTACCAACTATATACCCAAACCACCCTCTTGTACATCAGTTGATAAACAAACTTTTTGAGAGACGCCCTGCCTGCTATAATTCAGTTTGGTTTAGCAATGCTGCCAGGCAGAAACACTGTGATGGGTTCACCAAACCATTCTGCTTCTCTCCTGGGCAAAGCGGGAAATGACATCTCTCATTCCTGTTGCATCTAGATAGGATCTCATGACAATTTATGGCCAATGGGATATGAGCAGATGTGATGTACATACTTACAGCCCTTAAAAAGACCCTTGAGATGCTCCTTATTCTTACTCTTTACCCATCAATTGGCTGAATAGAACGGATTCAGCAGAGGCATCCCAAGGAGGCCCTAATGGGTAACAGAGCCACCTAGGGAAGATGCCAGGACCTTTGAGTCCCATCTTGGAGAAGAATTGCTCAAGCAAGATCAACCCCATTCAATTCTATGTAAGTAAAAAAAAAAAAAACCAAGCCACGAGATTTGGAAGTTCTTCATAGCAACAGTTAACAGTAACCAACTATCCCAACAAGTAACTTCTGTGGATGGAGCAATCCATAATTCAATATTTTTGCAGTTATTTGAATGGTTTTTTTTTCAATTTATCATTATTTTCTATTAAGATGGTGAAAAAATAGAAAAATAAATATAATACTAGTATAGATACTAGATACTAGTAACTAATAGGAATATCACAAACTCAATACAATACAGAAAAGGATGAAAAATTACTCAGCATGTTAAAAAGGATCACTTTCCAACCTCAGCCAGATTCTCACTTAAACAGATGAACGACTTGTGCAGTTGCAAAGTAAAACAGAATCAAAGAATCTAGGTGAGATGTGATGTGAGAATTTAAATCATTAAAATATTGTGTGTAAGAAGTAAAACTTATGTGGAAACAGGATCCCTCTATATTAAATCCATTGTTTCACTATCTTACCATCAACTTGCATTCATGTTTTGAGGATCAAAAGTACAAAAGCACCTATTTCCTCATTTTTTAATATGAGAAAATTAAAAATCAGAGAGCTTGAAAAATTCCTTCAAAGTCATGTTAATAAGTAATAGAACTAAAATCCATTCCAATATTTGGATCAGCCTACAGCCTAGCTTTTTTCATTATACCTTGCTGCCTCTCATCTCTGTAAAAATTTGGATGTCTGCCTATCTTTGAATAAAATACATAAAATGACCTTACAGTGCCTCCTTTGAGCATTTTGATTCTATGATAAAGATATTCCCATAACTTCCTAATCTTGCTAATGTAAGAACTCTGTGAAAATGTCCCTCTGCTACTCAGGTGGATAAGTGCCCAGAGATATGGCTCTGGTTGGCTATGCCAGACTGTCTCTATAAAACAACATTATTTCTATGAAGTGTTTATGCTCATTTGAAGTGGAAAACAAAGTTATGACAACATCAATGGGTATCCTACAGTTTCATGCTCTACACTGCTGGCAGAAAACTTGGCTTCTGTCCCAGTATTCTGCCTCAACCACATCTCAGGAGGAAAGAATTCCTCCCATCACTCCTCAGCAGCCCCTTCTGCTTAACTCAGACCCCTACAGAGGGCTGGTCAGGAAGGCAAAAGGCTTACAAAGACAGAACTGGCAAACAAAAAGCTTGGAGACACCTTAGCTCTTGAAAAGAAGAAAATTAATTATTTATTATTATCATAATGGTGCTTTAAAGAATGTCATAAGAAGTGTCTTTTGTCACCAGTGCCATATCAAAGCAAATGTGAATGAAATACCTTAGCTGAAAAAAATCATTTTTATTGACCATTCAACAACTTTGATTCACATAATATTTTGAGAGCCCACTTTTACAATAAATCAGTTCCACAGTGTCTTGGACACAATGAAATGTGTACATACTGGCTAGACTTTTGCTTGTGAGTGGTACTGATGCAAAAATAAGCTTTAATAAAGTTACTAGCATCCATGTGCCTTTGTATCCATAACTGCTTCCATACCTCTAGCTCTGCCAAGATTCTTGCTTCGGAGATATTTCCTGCAGGGTTCCCCTGCCCTCCCATGCACAGCACTTCCCGATGACCTGCCCAGGGGCGAAAACAGGCACTGGGAGAACTTATTAGTTAGGTGGCCCTACAGAGTCACTCAGAAGTTGGGGCCATATATTGTTCAAGGAATTAATGCCACAGGTAAGCCCAATGCCGCCCCTCACCCGACTTCTCACAAGCCCCCTGGCCCACCTTGTTCACATCTTTGAGATGAGTCCAAGAGTGGAAAATGAAGCATGATGGTGGATAGGAATAAGGGAGAGTTCTTGGAGTGAGAATTTATATCAACACAATGGAAATCAACAGGCAAAAATCTTGCTGCTCAAATAACTCCTGATGAGCAAGTTGGATGCACCAAGAAGTGTGCTGGAGCTTTCAGCCACAGAAATCACAGGCACTATCAGGAAGTGTGTACCCAACAGGAAGTGGTGTCAATGTAGACCAGTATTTCCCAAACTTTAACGTGCATCAAGTCACCTGGGATCATACTAAAATGCAGGTTCTGACTCAGCGGGTCTGGGGTGAGACCCAAGATGCTACCTTTCTACCAGACCTGAAGGTGATGATGCTTTGAGCAGCAAGGCTACAACAAGTGAGAACACAAAGTCCAATTTCAGAACATATTAGCTATGAAATCTTGGGCTTCAGTCTTCTTATGTGTGAAAGGGAGATTATTGTGAGCATTAAATGACATGATATCATCTACCTGGCATATATGAGGACTCAGTGCATTGACTACCATCAATATTTTATTTTTACTCCTCTGAGTATTGGGACAACTTCCAAGAAATGATGTTCATGTCAACTTGTTTTTTTAATGGTGAGACCAAAACGTGCAGGGTGAGATGAAATGTATACGTGTAGGGAGACTGGGTTGGTAGGTGGAGAAGGTGGGCTAAAAAGAAACCCTAGAGAGGAATAAAATGAGATATTTTATTCCTCCATTTTATTTCTGTACCTGCATTCATGCTTAGATAGAAACTAACCCAGTAACAGGGGCTGCCCAGGTGGCACTATTGGTAAAGAACCTGCCTGCCTATGCAAGAGACATAAGAGACTCGGGTTTGATCCCTGGGTCAGGAAGATCTCCTAGAAGAGGGCACAGCAACCCACTCCATGTCCTGGAAAATTCCATGGACAGAGGAGCCTAGCAGGCTACAGTCCACAGGGTTGCAAAGAGTTGGTTGGACATGACTGAAGTGACTGAGCATGATTCGCCAGTAGCAAATGCATCTCTATGAAATTACTTTAGGAGATGTATTCTTGGAGAAGATGAGGAAGAAGCTTTGTGGTTTGTGTTTTTTATCCTAAAAGTAAAGGCTATGAAGTAAGACTACAGCTACCAAAATGCAAAATTGCTTTAATCTTCATATTTGTGTTTCTCACAGAACATTTCCACCATAAGGGTAGCATAGCCTTCTCAATTGAATGAAACAAAGTAAGCCAAATTATTTTGATGCACAATCACCTGGAGGAGGGAACAGCAACCCACTCCAGTATTGTTGCCATAAAAATCCCATGGACAGGGGATGCTGCAGGGATGCTGCAGCCTTCCCGGCTCCTCCGTCCATGGGAGTTTCCAGGCAAGAGTACTGGAGCGGGGTGCCATTGCCTTCTCTGAGTATGAGCTCATCTGTAGAAAAAAAAATATATCAAAATGACCTCCAATTTAATTAGTATTTGGGAAGTGCTTCTTATGCCAGACTATGCACTAATCACTTGAAATATAAAAATAAATAAGACATGGTTCTTTCCCATAAACAGTTTTAATCTAGCTGCACATACATATATCAACAAAAGACATATACATATATATATATATATACACACATATACATATCAACAAAAAAATTATAATACATTTTAGTAAGTATTAGGAGAGCACAAGTGAAGGATATATAATATTGTAGTTGTATTCTGGTGGTCCAAGTCCAAATACAGCCCATGAGTATAATATATTGAGGCTTTTCAGCTTTGGTTGAGTTTGATTAGTTGACTACATTAAAATAAAGGAAAGGTTGTACTCAATTTCCTCCCAACAAAAATCAGCCAAGCTGAGTAATAGATGTTCCTTTTAGATGAAACATACATTCTTGAGTTAATCACTTCCCCCACTGTTTCTTACAATCATACACAGGCTTCCCTCACTTACCTAATCAATCTGGCTCATATAGTGTGTTGAGTTTGACATATGAAGGGTTGGTAAAGAAGTATAGGGTTTCTTCCTAGAAGGATGGATAGGTGTGAAAAAGATGAAAACGAGGCAAGAAAATACCTTTTAAAAAATATTTACCCACATATTTATCATTTGGATTGCTCTTTACCTTTCTCTGCAGATCCAAATTCCCATCTGGTATCATTTTCTTCTGCTCAAAGAAAAAGGGCATGTTTTAACATTTCTTATAGCGAAAGTCTCTTACCTTTTATTGACCTGAAAAGATTTTTATTTTGCCTTCGTTTAAAAAAAATTCTTTGCTGGGTATAGAATTCTAGGTTGGCAGTTTATTCTTCCAGCACTTAAAAAAATAACAGTCCATTGCCTTTATGCCTGCATGGTTTATGATGAGAAGTCTGCTATGGTTATTATTTTTATTCCTCTCTACATAACATGTCTTTTTTCCAGCTAGTTGCTATTTAGATTTTCTCTTTAGCGTTGGTTACAGAAATTTAATTATGATGTGCTTGAGTGTGGCTTTCTTTATGCTCCTTCTGTTTGGAGTTTGTTGAGGCTCTTGAATCTGTGGGTTTATATTTTTCATAAAATTTGGATAATTTTCAGCCATCACTTCTTTTTTAAACCTTTTTATTTTATATTGGAATTGTTGTTCAGTCACCAAATCGTGTCTGACTCTTTGCTACCCCATGAACTGCAGCACACCAGGCTCTTCTGTCCTCCCCTCTCTCTCAGTGTTTTCTCAGATTCCTGTCCATTGAGTCCGTGAAGTGATCTAAACATCTCATCCTCTAGTTGATTAACAATGTTGTCTTAGTTTCAGATGTGCAGCAAAGTGATTCAGTTATACATGTACATGTATCCATTCTTTATCAGATTCAGCCATTATTTCTTCATATAGTGTTTCCATTACCCCAACTGCCTCCAAGTAGTAAGCTGTGGCAATTTTCAGGTTCACCTTAGTTTTCTCCTTTGTAAAACAAGACCTTTTAAACCAGTTCTTAACCATTTTTAAGGCAAAGTTTTCATAACTGAGTTTAGTGGAGATGGAGGACAGTTCAGGCCAAACTCTTTAAAGAATATAGACTATTAACAAATTGTGTTTATTGATCACCTACCACATGCCAAGATTTCTGCTCAGAGTTTTAAATACATTATCTTTAATCCTTGCAACAATTCCATCTCACAGATGAAAAAAAAAGAAAAAAAAAAAAAAAGAGGTTAATAGCTTGTCAAATGTTATATACCTAAAACTGGTGGAGACAATCTGAACCCAAGTTTGGATAACTACATTTTGCTGGACCAAAGGTCTTTGAAGTTTTGCCTTTAAAGCTCCTTGGGTGATTGTAATGTGCATCCAGGGCCAAGAGCCATCTATTAGCACAGTTAAAAGCAGGTTTGAGATATCTACCTTAATAACAAGTAGCACCTTCCATTATGTTTCCCCTCCTCTGTTACACCAATTCAGACCCACTGTGATTTTACTTATACTACACCCAACCCTGTAAGGGGATAGGAGGTAGGCAGAAGAGTAAAGCTTTAATTTTTTGGAAGAGGATGCATTCAAGTGGCAGCATCTTCATGGATCCTCATAGTCCAGTAAATGGTCAATTGTAGTATATAGTCTTCTTGGTGTTTTTTGAAACAACACAGATTGACTGAAAATATATTATTTATTAATGTTGGAGTAAACTGACTTCACATTTTATGCAATTTAATTTTGGAGCATACTGATGGCATAAGGCAAGATTTTTACTATATTCATAGCAAACAACTGAAACCTTCTTAGGAAGGAACCTAAGAAACCTTCTTAGGTTCTAGGAACCATGCTAAGCACCTCACTTGCATTACCTTGGTTAATTCTCACAATAATCTCATGAGGTAGGTACAGTGATCATTCCCACTTTACAGGAAACTGAGGCTCATAGTTAAACAGTGGATTACTCAGAAATAAGGCCAAGCACTCTGGCTCCAGAGGGACATATCTCAGACCTGCATCAGGCTACTTCTTTCCTCACAATGGTGACCAGTGGGAGATGTTCCTTATTTCTTTTTCAGCTGTAAATAGCGAAAGTGTTTAAAAAAAAAAACACTTTCCTACTGTCCTTTTAAAATGGGGACTAGAACAGAAAAGGAACCTGTTGATACCCTGAGCCCAGACTCTTACGTTCTTCCATCTATTGTAGGTAAAACCTCATTTTTGGCACATGGGTCACCGCTCAAAAGCAATGTGGGCCTTTATCTTTTTGATCTGTGTGTGGTCTTGGTAGTGTACGTGTGTTATGGGCCGTGCCACAAATCTGGCTCTCTCTGCATTGGCAAGGATTTTACTACACAGACCACGTTAACAAAGAAAACTTGAAACAAAGAGGAACTTTCACTAGCAGCATTGTGTTCACAACTAAATGGGCGACATGATGTATCACCCATTGACAAGAAAACCATTATAAAACATTTTCTTTCAGTATGGGAATCACCAGCATCTACCTCAGAGATGAGTGCTTAAAAGATCTAGGGAGGCAGGAAGCTGATAAGCACAAGTATGTGTCCAAATGAAGTTCTTCAATATGAAGCAAAATGTTTTCTGTAAAGCAGTTTTATCTGAGACACTCTTGATTATCCAGCAGGGCACAGGCTTCTGTGAACTTCCCCAAAGGACAAATAGGCATTTTTCCACCAGCATGTGAAATGACTTTCCATACTTCTAGAAGAAAAAAATAGGGGAAGGAGCTGCTTTCCTACTAATCATAGCTTTCCCCTCTCCCCCAGCATGATTGGCAGTGAAAACATTAAGCATAAGAAAAATGAATAGATGACAGTGTTATTTAATTTAGGTATAGTTCAACTTCCCTCCAGAGAAGGCAATGGCAACCCACTCCAGTACTTTTGTTTGGAAAATCCCATGGACGGAGGAGCCTGGTAGGCTGCAGTCCATGGGGTCGCGAAGAGTCGGACACGACTAAGCAACTTCACTTCCACTTTTCACTTTCATGCACTGGAGAAGGAAATGGCAACCCACTCCAGTGTTCTTGCCTGGAGAATCCCAGGGACGGTGGAGCCTGGTGGCTGCCATCTATGGGGTCGCACAGAGTCGGACACGACTGAAGTGACTTAGCAGCAGCAGCAGCAACTTCCCTCAAACAAACAGAACTCTTTGATCAAGCTTATTTCAAAATAGAAAAATCCACGTATTGTTCAACATGTACCCCAGCACCATCTGGAGGAGCTAACAAAACCAGAAGAAAGGGAACCCAGATCCAGCATAAGACCAAATCAGATATTAACCAAGAATAGTAGATGATCAGCCTAATATTTCTCTCATTTTTTTATTTAAGGAGGCTTCAACCCAGTGTAAAGATTTTTTAGTCTCTCAAACCCCAAAAGTAGTTCCTGCTCTGTCCCTGAGCATATTCAGTGTCAGGATTATAGAAGGGATTTCCCCATTGGGCAGGAGAGTGGACTCAGTGATGCCAGATATTGAACAGCATATGTTGAATTTGCTGATAATAAGACCCATCCAAGGACAGAGGGAAGCCTGGAGAGAGAGCTGCTGAAATACCTTGACACAGTCTCCCTGTGGCCACTGGAGATAGGCTAGTTCCTTCTGAAGTACAAATATCCTGCAGCCCCAGGGTACATGCCACTGAACATGTGCCAAATGGAAGAGCTGGCGGGGATGGGGTTTAAATACCCCAGAGACTGTAGTGCAGCTTCTTTTATTGCTCTCTGTGGTCTGCTGGCAAAGGCCAAGTTCCTGGACTCCACTGATGCAACAACCCCTCCAGTAACACAGACCTCTAAGTCCTGGTTTCCCACTCAACAACTGGGAGGTCTTTTCTGGGTCTCTGTTCTATGGAGTCTGAGGCAAAGCAGTGTCCGCCTCCAGGAGAACACCGTGATGCTGCAGGCCCCAGAGAAGATGTCTCCACAGATGCTAGGCAGGACCCTACCTGCCTGCACCATTTTAACATCAGGGATATCCATGGCACTGTTTCCCACTTCCGACTGGAGATCAGGGCTTCCCCTGGTGGCTCAGTGGTAAAGAATCTGTCTGCTAATGCAGGAGATGTGGGTTTGATCCCTGGTGTGGGAAGATCCCCTGGAGAAGGAAATGGCAACCCACTCCAGTATTCTTTCCTGGAGAATTCCATGGACAGAGGAGCCTGGTGGGCTACAGTCTGTGGGGTCCCAAAGAGTCGGATCCAACTTTGCAAATGAGCATGAGCATAACTGGAGATCTGAGGAGACTGCTATCAGGATCAAATCAATTCAGCTTTCCCAGTTTAAAATTTGCCAACCCCTTAATACAGTCATGCAAATATTTTCTTTTGGCCCTAAGTTTTTATAAACTCAAAATCATTACTAAAAGTAAAAGCCTAATAAGTGCTCTATTCCTCTAAACTGGAAGCTTGAGTTTTACAATTCACTCTATTATGAATGCAGGCTCTCCAAATCCTACCTGATCTCTAACTCTGATCTGCAGAGAGCCTAGGACTTTGCTGCCACCAGAGCACGGCTGGCAGCTGCAAGCACAAGAGGACACAATTTATTCTCCTTTCCCTGTGCAGACAACATGCAGGACTGCAAGAAAAAGCAGTATGTGTCCAAGCCGATGATGAGAGCTTTCCTGTGCGTTTCATCAAAACTGAAGCCAAGTCCAAAGGGTTATGTCAAGGAAATCACTTTAGACAGTGCCCTTTCAACATCTAAATGCCTGCGCCTTTAAAACACTGAATAGAATTGATGATTTTTCCCCCCCCCCGAAGCTATTTGTTCTAAATTCATAAGGAACACCAGAAAAACCATCTCTTTCCTCTTGTTTGTAAGAGGCGTTGGATGCAAAGGAAAGGCAAGAATCAGTAGGGGGAACGCACTGCTAGCAGACCAAATTGAGACAGCACAAAACTAAATATGTTATGCTACTCTTTATTTCTGGCTGTCAGTGGTAGCAATTGCAAATAATAAAAATAAAATAAATACAGTTGGTGGTGGTGAGAGTGGCTGGGGGCGGAGTGTGGAAGGAATTCTCTTTCGGATACTTTTTGATTGCTGAACAGAAACTGCTCAGAACACTGCTTCTGCCTGTCCTGGCCACCTCCTCTCTTATACAGGCAGGAGAGCGAGATGGCTAAGGGAAAAGTCACTTCAGGCTTCAGAGAGACCTGAGTTCTAGGCTCGGCTCTGCTATCAGAGCTATTCATAGTTGTGCTTAAAACCTTGGACAGTAATAAAAATGTTAATACAAAACATTTCGGGAGGCTTCCCTGGTGGCTCAGTGGTAAAGAGTACACCTGTCAGTGGAGGAGACACAGGTTCGATCCCTGGTCCAGGAAGATCCTACATGCAGCAGACCAACTGGGCCCATGTGCCATGAGTACTGAGCCTGTGCTCTAGATCCCAGGAACTGCAACTACTGAGCCCTTGCGCTGCAACTACTGAAGCCTGAGCAACCTAGAGCCTGTGCTGCAAACAAGAGAAGCCACCGAAGTGAGAAGCTCTCGCACCACGAGAAAGGGTAGCCCCTGCTCTCCGCAACTAGAGAAAAGCCTACACAGCAATGAAGACCCAGCACAGGCAAATATAAATACATAAAATTCTTAAAAAAAAAAAAAAAAAACCTTTAGGGAATTCCCTGGTGGTCCAGTGGTTAGGACTCCACATTCCCACTTCAGGGGTCACAGGTTTGATCGCTAGTCGGGGAATTAAGATCCCATGTGCTGCACAGTGCCGCAAAAAATAAATAAAATAAGATTTAAAAATAAATTTAAAGTGTTTTTTAAAATGTAGACCATAAACTTCTACATGGATGGCGTTAGTTAAATGAGATATTGTAAATACTAATTTACGTAAGGAATCACCTCGGGCTTCCTTGGTGGCTCAGATGGTAAAGAATCCGCCTGCAGTGCAGGAGACCTGGGTTCGATCCCTGGGTTGGGAAGGTCCCCTGAAGGAAAGCATGGCAACCCACTCCAGTATTCTTGCCTGGAGAATCCCCATGGACAGAGGAGCCTGGCGGGCTACAGTCCATGGGGTCGCAAAGATCTGGACGTGACTGAGTGACTGAGCACATAGCACAACCACAGGCCTATGTTATAATAAGCAATCAAAAATGCCAGTTTTTATTTTTTGCTTTTCTTTTCTTCTTTTATCCAAGAGCCAAGAAGGTGGGACCAACAGAGAGGACTTCAAGACATCATGTGAGTTTCTAGAAAAGAAACTCTCCATCCAGGGAGTCCTGTGTCTATTTACTATTGTGCTACCTTAACCAGTACTCACAGGCATAATAATGAGGTCATTGGGTACAACGAACATGTGGGATATTACATAAAACCCATCCTTCTACAAAACCTGCTTGCTTCCAAACCTGTTCATTCTCTCCTGAGCGGGTTTAAGATTACTAGCAATATATCCATTGCAAACCCTTTTAGTCAACAGGTTCTGCTGCTGTGTCTTTAGGGTTTCGTCTCTGCAAGAGTACAAGACTCTTTTATTTCAGCTACAAGGGTGTTTGGGTAGCAGCCAGAGTTTGTAATATTTGGGGTCTTTAAGCCTTTATGCTCTGTTGTTTGGACATCACAACTGACTGCATTGACTTGGTTGAAATTACAACTCAATTTACACCCTATATTTTCCCTTTACTTATTCCACATCATACTAGTCTTGAGATTTAACAGTATTTTCTTGCCTTTCTGGCCTTCTCTCAAGACTTTAATTTCTACAAGCCATATAACGGGGTCCTCGGCAGCCAAAAATAAGTCTTCAGTTGGACACTGTAACCAGGTTCTTTTCCTTGGCAAGAAGCTCTAGCAGCCTCCTCTTCTGTCCTGCAGGTAAAGAGAGACAGCTCCATTTTTAGAGTGAGGCAAAGGTGAGCTCAACAGGTGAAAGAAAGTCTACTTTCATCAAAGTGGGAACGGCAGTCCCTGCAAGAGAAAACTCTACTCCTGTAGGAACTTGATTCCTTAGGAAGCAATTAAGGCCAAGGTAATTGGCATCGAGTGTAGTTCCTGATGCTCACTTGTCACTTGATTTAAGGCAAGCCTGTTTGGGACTCAGTTTTCACATCTGTAGAATAATATTCTCTGGCATCCTTACCACAGAGCTTAAAGCAGTTTACCATATGTTACGTCTTTACTTCTCCTGTAGTCAGGCACAGAAACTCTGCTTCAGGACCTGAGAGGAAACAGAGGAGCAAAAACCTGTGGGGATCTGCCCACATGGCAATGGAGCTGGGACAGGAATTCACATTGTTTGTCTTAATGCTTAAGTGCTATTGTTTCTAGAAATGACTTTGCCACAAAATGGAATTCTTAACATAGAAATAAATCACCCTGCTTGAAAGTCACTTGAATTGAGGATTTAAATAAACTTAGGGGATTTGAAAACTCAATTTAATAGAAAACACTAACGCTCAGCCAGGAAAAGAAAAAAAAAAAAAGTCCAACAGAGTTTCACACTGTAGAAATATTTCAATACTTGGGTCTACCACCTTGAAACACTGACTACTTAATCCTCACAGTTACCTTGTGAAATACATTATTAGTCATTATTAGTTCCATTTCACAGCTGGAGGAAGAGTAAGGAAGAGTGTTCAAATGGCTTCTCTGGGGCCTCAGAGGAAGTCAGTCCTGTCCAGGAGATATTCTTGTATTCGCTCTTTCTCTCTCTTTCTCGTCCTCACGCAAATAGAGAAAACAGGCTGTCTGGAGAAGTCCTCACAGCTCAAATTGTTCCTTCAAACTAGAGGCACATTCACATCACACCAGCTTTTGGGTTACAGTAGCAGCTATAGGATTTCACAAACAGAAAAAAGAAATAAACATAAGCTCCATATTGGGAAAGCATCCCTGAAGCTGTTCCTTTAATTGGAGTCACTGGGCTGCCAAATACAGCCAGGAATTTGGGGGTATCCTCAGTCATTCGCAAACTAAGACACTTAGTCTCTTATTCATGAATTAACTATGTATTTGTTAATTCAATTAAAAGCAGATACCTTCTTATGAGTTTCTTAACCCAAAATATTGCCAGACTTCCCATCAGTTTTTAAGATGTGGGGTATTTATGTGTGGCGGTGAAGAGTATGTGTGTGTGTGTGTGTGTGTATGAGAGAGAGCATGTCAAGAAAAGTGTCTACTTGTTGGAAGATAGAAATAAAAATATTCCCTGAGGAATTCAAATTTTAGGTAAGGAAACAAAACACAATAAAGTAGGCTCTGGTAAAACTTGAAGTTTAAATACCCATTATTTTTAATTTTCGGAGAAGGCAATGGCACCCCACTCCAGTACTCTTCCCTGGAAAATCCCATGGACGGAGGAGCCTGGTGGGCTACAGTCCTTGGGGTCGCATAGAGTCGGACATGACTGAATGACTTCACTTTCACTTTTCACTTTCATGCATTGGAGAAGGAAATGGCAACCCACTCCAGTGTTCTTGCCTGGAGAATCCCAGGGACGGGGGAGCCTGGTGGGCTGCCATCTATGGGGTCACACAGATTTGGACACTACTGAAGCGACTTAGCAGCAGCAGCATTTTTAATTTTGCTGAACCCCACATTTCAACTTTTGAATCCCAAGAAAACTTTTTTCAAGAAGCGCCTCATAATGACCCTCTATGTCATTCTTTCACATTTGAAAATTAATTTTTTAATCTTCCAATCAGCGTTCAGCTTTAGAATTTCCTACAGGGTTATTCATTGTACTTGAGCTCTCCTATAAAGCAATGATATTAAAATGCAAATACAAATGGCTTTGTTTACATTTGTATTCCATTATTTTAAGGTACAATTTAGGGGCTTTCAATGTGCCAGGCACTATGCTGTGCATTGAACATAAAGGAATCCAACACAAGCTAGACTTGAGAGTACAGTGGGACAGAGGTAGGTAAACCGCTGATCACAGCTATAGTGAGGTGGATGTTGGTTGACAACACACAATATACGACCGCGCCTGGAGATCAGCCACACCGCCACGTGGGGTGCGTTGGGGCATGCTGGGGGAAGGGGGGCTTTATGGAGGAAGTGATGTGTGAGCAGCAAGTCCTCTAGAGGAGGATGAGGACTTTTCCAGGCAAAAGGAGAAGCATACGCAAAGGCGAAATGGCATGATTTGGGAGTCTCCTGGGGGTCTACTGATCAAGAGAAAACCTCCTGAGAAGGTTGAGAAGTGGGGCAGCATCTGTAGGGGGCTTTGCACAGCGAGCTGTCAGACACCAGACTGCTGCAGCTAACGACATCTGCTGCCAGCATCTTCGCCTCCCTGCCGAACTTCACAGCTCGCAGTCTCCCAGACACCCCTAACTGCTCTCCTGTCTCCCCTTCTTTTCCTGTCAAATAATGTTAGTGTCTGCTTCTAAATTCTCAGGCACGTGATGGAAGACCTGAGCAACACCAGTGGGAAGACCAGATAAACAGCAGTAAGTTGGGTCCCCATTTTTGTCAGTCTCACAGCAAAGAGCTTCCTCACACAACCATTTATAGTTTAAATCCCAAAGCCTAGTTGCTTAATGGGTATAAGCCGTATTTTCATTAATTCTTCCTCTGTTGTCTACCATTTGGCTATTCTCACTGTTTGCTCACATTTATGCCCACAATGGGTTGTGTGTGATTCCACTCTTTCAGCTACTGTTACTTCTTTTTTTATCCATTAGTGAATTTATAAGATCCCAACAGCATAGCTTCAAAATGTATTATGTAAAAACCAATAAAACTACAGGGAGAAACTGACAAACACACAATCATAGTAGAAAACACTAATACATTCTTTTAGGACTAATAATTAACGGGTTAATAAGACTAAAAACGTTATGACAAGTAACAAGTCTAACATAAAACTCTAACCTTCATACAAAGAATGTTCAGTATTTTGACCCGAAAGAATGCCTCAACAAATACTTTTTTTTAATAAAGTCATTTACTTTTAAATATATATGTATTTACTTACTTATATTGGCCATGCTGGGTCTCAGTTGTGGCACACAGGGTCTTTAGCTGCGGCTTGTAAACTCTTAGCTGTGGCATGTGGGATCTAGTTCCCTGACCAGGAACTGAACCCAGACCCCCTGCATTGGGAGTGCAGAGTACACCACTGGACCACCAGGAACTCCCTCAGCAAATTCTGAGACAATCATATTATACAAATAATTTTCATGGACCACAATGCAATAAAATAAGAAGTCAATCCAAAAAAAAAAACTGGCCAAACCTTCCATTTTGTCTCCTCATAGTACTGAAGATTTACTTTATAAATACTTATATAACACTGCATGCCATCAGCTTCTGTTACTTCTTAGGGTGATAAAGTTCCAATGGAGCACTGCAATAAAATTAGAAAATAATCTATGGACTTTCTGGTTTTGGTTTGGTTTATTTCACAGAAAATCAAGACACTTGTTTTATTTTTATGAAAAAACAATATAACCGTCAAAATGCTCTTTTTGGTGAACAATACTTTTAGCTAGTCTCCAAAATTGTTGGACAACTATAATCCTGCTGAATTTCTTGAGCACTTAGGGCAAGTCCCTATAGCAAGCATAGGGTTTTGAGTTTATTAGCAAGGGAGAGCACTGTCTAAAGATAATTATGTTGTGACTAAAGACTTATCTTAGGCTAAAATCTTTAAACAAATAAGAGTCATAAGTATCTTTGTTAGAAGTTTTGTGGTGAAATAATCATTGGAAACTTATGTAGCTATGCCTTGATTGATACCTGTGTTAAAAATATTTTTAAAAGGCTAGGCATTTGCTAGATAATGCAAAGTACATCTTAAAAATTCCATATTGGCTAAGGTTATATATATTCACTCAGCAAATGTTTGCTGAATTGTTTCATTTGTACAGACACTGTCAGCTATACACGCTTGACAAGTCACTTTTTTAAAAAGTAATGGTTTTAATTATTCAGGCAGAACTTACAGTGACTACCATGGGCAAGGACAAAATCATAATATTATATTACTACGTTCTGAGCGTTCCTGGTAGCTCAGCTGGTAAAGAATCCGCCTGCAATGCAGGAGACCCCAGTTCGATTCCTGGGTTGGGAAGTTCCCCTGGAGAAGGGATAGGCTACCCAGTCCAGTTTTCTTGGGCTTCTCCGGTGGCTCAGACAGTAAAGATCCACCTGCAATGTGGGAGACCTGGGTTCAATGCCTGGGTTGGAAAGATTCCCTGGAGGAAGGGCATGGTATCCCACTCCAGTACTCCTGCCTGGAGAAGCGTAGCACATGTACTGAGCAATTACTAAGTGCCAGGCACTATACTAAGTGTTCAATGGAAATATCACATTTAATCCTCTTGGTAACCCTTTGGGGTAAGATTATTATCACCCCTTTTACAGGGAGAAATCTGAGGGAGAGATCAAGAAAATTTGTCAACGTTTATTAGAGCTGACAACACACAGAGCCAAGTTTTGAACCCAGGAATGTCTAAATTCAAACACTGGTCTCTTAACCACTATCTCCCCATTGCCTTAGGTAATAAACATGCTAACTGGAGAGCTACTTATAGCAGATACTCATCCTGTTTGGTAATATGGTAACATATCAGCTTACAGTTTGTTTTTACATATGTTAGAATTTGTAATCTAACAACAACATTTGAGGTAGGCGTTATCAATTACTCTTTTTAAGAGCTGAGTACACTGAGGCAATGGCATCCCACTCCAGTACTCTTGCCTGGAAAATCCCATGGACAGAGGAGCCTGGTAGGCTGCAGTCCATGGGGTCGCTAGGAGTCAGACACGATTGAGCGACTTCACTTTCACTTTTCACTTTGATGCATTGGAGAAGGAAATGGCAACCCACTCCAGTGTTCTTGCCTGGAGAATCCCAGGGACGGGGGAGCCTGGTG
>NW_011494735.1:7292841-7304088 GCF_000754665.1 Bison bison bison | reverse complement strand
TCTTGCCTGGAAAATCCCATGGATGAAGGAGCCTGGTGGGCTGCAGTCCATGGGGTCTCGAAGAGTCAGACACGATTGAGCGACTTCACTTTCACTTTTCACTTTGATGCATTGGAGAAGGAAATGGCAACCCACTCCAGTGTTCTTGCCTGGAGAATCCCAGGGACGGGGGAGCCTGGTGGGCTGCCATCTATAGGGTCGCACAGAGTCGGACACGACTGAAGTGACTTAGCAGCAGCAGCAGCAGCACACTGAGGCTCAAATAATTAAGGGACTTGCCTAAAGTCATTTAACCACTAAAAGGAAGAATGAAGACTGAAAAGCAGGTCTTCCTTTTGGTTTTAAATCCTATTATGCTCTGCTATAATAGGTAGGGAGAAGGCAATGGCACCCCACTCCAGTACTCTTGCCTGGAAAATCCCATGGATGAAGGAGCCTGGTGGGCTGCAGTCCATGGGGTCTCGAAGAGTCAGACACGATTGAGCGACTTCACTTTCACTTTTCACTTTCATGCATTGGAGAAGGAAATGGCAACCCACTCCAGTGTTCTTGCCTGGAGAATCCCAGGGACGGGGGAGCCTGGTGGGCTGCAGTCTATGGGCTCGCACGGAGTCAGACACAACTGAAGTGACTTAGCAGCATAATAGAGAAGTGATGGAAATTTTGCTCTACACAGAGATATGTGCACATACACTCAACAGATGAGGTATTACTATATCTTTTTGCACTGCTAAAATGGTCACTTGAATTAAAACTCATCAATTTTAATTTTTTTACAAAAACAGTAGCAATTGAAACTGTTGTTGTGTGTGTGTCACTAAGTTGTGTCCAACCCTTTGCGGCTCCGTGGACTGTAGCCCGCCAGACTCCTTTGCCCACGGAATTTTCCAGGCAAGAATACTGGAGTGAGGTGCCGTTTCCTACTCCGGGGGAATCTTCTTGACCCAGGAATCCAAACCCATGTCTCAAATGTCTCCTGCACTGGCAGAAAGATTCTTTACTACCAGTGCCACCTTATATCTTATTGTGCTGCTAAAATGATCAAAACACATCATTGTTTTTTTTTTTTACAGAGACTTAGTAAGTTGAAACTTTTAACAAGCCTAATAATGAAGGCCAAAAGCATCAAGTATTTATCAATTCTAATGAAAAGTTAAGCTTTCACTGATTATACGATGGACTTTTCTTAGTTTGTTTATCTAATAACATTTTGAAAACCAGAGACTTCTTTAAATTATAGATAATGATTTTAAATCTTCTTAATTGCAGGCAAAAAGCAACACCAACAAAAAAGGAGGAACTCTATCTACTTGTTTTAATCAGAAAGTGTGTGTGTTGGGGGAGGATTTCTTCTAAAATGAATTGCTAATGAAAACTCCAAACAGATAATGAGCCAGGAGACCTTTAGTTAGTTCTTGAAGTTGAAATTTTTATACTTAAAATGGAGAAGAAAGAGTAAAAATTTAGTCCTCCAAAGGATGCTTAGAGGATAATATCATTCAAAAAGTTGGTGCCAACAACAATTTATACACAGCATGAAGAGCAACAAATTCTGCTTCTGTGGTTTATATCTGGAGAGCAAAACAAGTCAAAAGGAAAAATTCCAAAGAAGGTTCAAATTTATTCTCCAACCTCAGAGCCTAGTTCAGGTTTGCCTGTGTGGTTTTATTGCTTAGTTCACACACACAAATTAGCACTGGAGATCCTAAAAGCCAGCTTAAAAAAAAAAAAAGAAAGAAAATCTTTGGCTTCTGGTGTTGATGAAAGAAAACACTCTTTCTCAAAAATGTGATTATTTGGTTCCTCACAGTTCAACATGTGTGAAAAGAGAGAGGGGAGTTTCTTTAAAAGAACTTCCTTATACCACATCTTAAAGTGTTGCTCTTTCCTCAGTGATGGGCAATCAGGAGCTTCTAAAAGCAAAGAAACATAATGGTATCTTTCAAATTAGTCAATAGGGAGCCTAGTGTCAAATTATGTATATAACCAAAATACTGTGAGGTTGCTTTCTGTAGTTACCTTTTTATAGGAGAAAAAATAATACAATAATTTACAATTTAAATCATTGGAATTTGAGTGACCTTTACTACAGTAAAATCTCATTGAAAAAAAATCTTGCTACAACATTCCCTCAAGAATAAATTTTTATAGTTACAGCCAGATAAAATATGATTTGCTTGTAAGATGAAAGCTACTACTATGCCCTACCACCTGCATTATATATTACTGTGAGCTTATATTGAACTTCTATTGCAATAAGTATCAGAATAAGATCCATTGTCTAACCAAAGAAAACATTGACACATCTAATGGTTTAAAAAAGGATATGAGAAATATGTTACAAAATGTGTATTTTGCTAAAGTCATATAACACACTGATCAGGGACGGGTGTGCAAATTGCCTACAAGTCTAGGAGCTCAGTGTTCCGTGTTCAGCTCTGAGATGGGCAGAGTCTTTCTGTTCTGGCATAAGCATGTGGTCACTTGCGAACACACCAAGTGTATTAGTGTTTGAACTTTATCTAATACCTTTCAACACTTCAGAGGCCACTGCCAATCAAGCTAGTTGTTAAAAATACATATTGACTCTTTTTTCTCAGTCAGCTTGGTAAAGATCTTTTGTTGCTGCTGTTTTGGCTTGGCTAATTTTGCACTTGGGGACATCCATGATGTTGCCTGAGTTTGAGACAGAAAATTTTAGAACTCATTTGTTTACTCCTTAAAAGAGTTGTTCAGTTCTTACTGTTTTATCTTAGCCTCCTTTTACATTTTGTAGATGAAAATTTTCCTCTTGACTTAACATTGTCAAATGATAGAACTTCTGTTATATATGAGGATTTTGAAGCTGTCTCCTAAATTTTAAAGTATGATTTACATCCCTAAGAATGTACATTCTGAGCGTTTTTTTAAAAATTAAAAAGCTAAAAAAAAAAAAAAAAAAAAAAAAAAAACAACCCCGCAAGATGCACCAATATGCCCATTTGAAGTCTTTTGAATAAATCCACTTTTTAGATGATTAAAATACCAAATCAAGTCCCTCTGGCTGAACCTTGTATGACCACCTACTCTGGGTAGATGTAATGAACTTGAGGTATTGGGGTACGACATCTGGCAAGGACTTGTGAATTACAATTTTCTTTTACAACTGAAAACCATATCCTGGTCAGGTCTCAGTGGGGTTTAATGCTTGTGTCAGAGCATGCAAGGTTTGTTTTGATCTGTTATGGGGTAACACACGTAGCTTTCAGTTCACACTAATAACATCCCCGTGTCTGGTATACACCGATCCAGAGGCTACTAATTAAAGGCTGGAATTAACCAAGCACAGTTTCACTACAAAACATGTGAAACTTATTAAAACTTAAAAGTGACTGCTGATTCTCAATACAGGCAGAACTAAAGAATGTGGGGGTCTTGTGAGGTTACTTCAGCAAAAATTTTAAAGCACATTCAAGATGCTTTGGGTCTGCGTATTCAGCACACAGTGTGTTAACACAATAGAAAAATGTGCTAAACGTTGAAATTACTGAAACCAAGGCATGAAAAGGATTCAGCAGGGAAACAGACTGTTTCCCTCACCAGGGTGAACCCCTACTCTGAGTCTTTGGTCTAACAAACAATTCTATATGCAGTTGTTGGAATAATTACCTTACCATTTTCTCATCAAAGAACTGTTTGCTGATTTGGAAATGAAAGGGGGAGGAGGAACCAGAGGATGGTGACAGAGAGGAGGCGAGTAGCTAAGCTACATAAATCAGTATTAAAGACAGCAGCTTTATTTTGTTAAATATGGCTAATATACATACAGGAAAGTGCATATTTCGTGAGTGTACACTTTCTGAGTTTTCACACACTGGATTTATCCACATAGCAAGTACTCAGGTCAAGAAACCGAACATTCTCGGCACCCATACAGAGGGTTTTAAACTGAGCAATGCACCTTCACCCACAGCGGCACTTAAGTCTTTCTCTTTATCATGATTTGAAAGAACAGTGAATCCCTGAAGCTGGAAAGCAATAGGGAATGACAGTAGCCAGTGCTGAGTTCCCTCTGCTTGTGGTTTTAACAGGGTTCCTGGGTCCCACCATGGGATGTGTGACACTAATTGCTCAAGCTGGATCCAAGGAAGGCATGGAAGAGGAGGGAGACACTTCAGTTAAAGCTCTTTCTTTACGCATGCGCGTGTGCTCGGTTACTCAGTCACGTCCGGTTCTCTGTGACCTCCTGGACTGTAGCCTGCCAGGTTTCTCTGTCCATGGGATTCTTCAGGCAAGAATACTGGAGTGGGTTGCCATTGCCTTCGCCACGGGATCTTCCCAACCCAGGAATCAAACTGATGTCACCTGCATTGGCCGGCGGATTCTTCACCACTCAACCATCTGGGAAGCACCTTTTCTTATGAAGCGCTCTCAGAACTGAGGTTTATAAAAGCTGGGAAAGCACTGTGGTTTAGGAGCTGAGGTCCCAGATTCTGAAATCAGAGATACCATCTCAGCTTACTTGAAGAAAGACCCAGTCCAAGTTATTTAATCTCTCTAAACCTCAGGGGCCTGATCAATAAAACAAAAATGTGCCTATTGCACTGAGTTTTTTTTTGTTTTTTACTTTTTGGCTGCATTCCAAGGCAAGTGGGATCTTAGTTGTCCGACCAGGGATGGAACCTGCACCCCCTGCATTAGAAGCTCGGAGTCTTAACCACTGAACCGCCAGGGAAGTCCCACTCTGAGTTATTGAGAGGACCAATTGAGAATCTCTACAGTTGCATGTGGACAGGCCTGAATGCAAAGAAGTAATCAAAAGATGGCACTCATCATTCTTATTATTACAATGCCTGAAAAACTGATCTATCCATTGGAGAAGAGACGTCCTGACTTTCCCCTCTGTTGGGGATCAGTTCACCCTCTGCATGTGGCTTTTGTTATCTCTTAGCCTGTTAGAACCAAATTCAAGACTAAAGAGTGAGTGACCCCTATTGGTAAAAGAACCAGTGTATTTCATTCCATCCTTTCCTGTCTGGACTTGCTAAATCTTTAAACAAATACCTCTTATACTGGGTTTTCAAATTCTGGTATGCATAAACGTCACTGGATTTCTGGGACACCATACCTAAATATTCTCTTTCAGTGGATCTGGGCAGGGCCCAGGAATCTGCATGTTAATCAGTATCCAGGCAATTCTGACATAGGTGGTCTCTGGGCCACCCTTTCAGAAACACAGCCCCTCTGAGTCTCAGGACCCCGGAGATTATAAAGAGCATCTGTTGAAGCAGAGGAACTTTCACTGATTCTATTTTCTACGCTGAGTAGACAGTATCCACAGTTGACACTCTCCAAACATTAAAGGAATTTTCCAAGGAATAAAAAGAAAATCTCCAAGTATGTGGGTTTCTGGCTTTCATTTCAGATAGATCATTTGCATATCATTAAAAGTTCTAAGCAGAAATGGGATGCTAATGCAATTTGTTGAGTCAAATCAATACAACTTTTAAAATTCATGGAAGCAAAAATAAGATTCCTGCTAATGTATAAATGTAACATTTTTCTCATTAAGTTTTTTTTTTATTCTTGAGCATATTTCTTGGCATCTGACAGTCTATTTTTTGGCATCTTCAATTCCTCTTCTTTTTTCTAAAAATAAGTCTATCGGCACCATAGCTTGATACATTTTTATTAAAAATTTCATTTTTACCTATACACTTGAATAGTGAAGTTGCTCAGTCGTGTCCCACTCTTTGCGACCCTGTGGACTGTAGCCTACCAGGCTTCTCCGTCCATGGGATTCTCCAGGCAAGAATACTGGAGTGGGTTATCATTTCCTTCTCCAGGGGATCTTCCCGACCGAGGGATCGAACCCGGGTCTCCTGCATTGGAGGCAGACGCTTTAACCTCTGAGCCACCAGGGAAGCCCACATGATTTAATATACACTGGATGAAGTGATGATGATGGTATACATCTCTCTCTTTCTCTCTCTCACACATATACACTTAGAGATGAAAACAATTTGATATTCTTAAGTCAGATTGCAGTCCAGATTAGAAATTTTGTTTTCTTTAGTTGCATTCAATAAGCATTTATATAGAACCTACCATGTGCCCAGTTCTATTAGGCAGGTTTGGTTATTTTCACAAGTTAATAGGGGAATGAAAAACCCATCATGGCAGAGTACAAGTTGGAATAAGGACAAGGTACCACTTTTCTCCACCAAAGAAGCCCTGGAGCACAGATCCTTCGACCCCAAAACATTTGACTTTGCTTTTATGGATCAGATCATTTTCATTTCCCTTCCTCCACACTCCACCCACAAATTCCTGCCCAGAGAGCACAGTTGTTGGAAAGTCTTCCCTCATACAGTTCTAGTCTACCCAACCCTGGCCCAGGTTGTCTAACACTGTCAAATTTGCCTGCCTTTCTAAGAGGATCTGAGCCAATTCATTTCTAATGAAGCATCTGGTGATGTGAAAAATGAAAGATGTGGGGCTAGATGAAAATATACCGACACCAGTACTTGTCCTCAGGAGAAGCAAGGATCATTCAGAGTGCCTTTTTGTGTGTGTGTGTGTGTTATCCCAATTTTCCAGAATCAAGGTACTATTTTCATAATTGGAAAAAGGAACTTAGAAATAGAATAAGGAAAGTGTATCTTAAACTGGGCTGTCCCACCATCAGAAAGTAGCATGGAGAGCTATTGTTACTGATGCTATTATGAGATATGCTCATCTGTATTTTAGATTCAAATACATATTTAGTTCAAAATGTAGTCACTTTGAAAAAGGACCCTCAACAGCATACACAATTGGCCTTTTTCTTGGATGTCAAGATTTCAGGCATGGGGAAGATTGAAGATGGTTTTGCTTTCTTCTTATTCCCCTCAAGTTTTGTAAAATAAGCATGAATGACTTTTGTAATTAGAAACATACCAATAAATGTTATTATTTGGAAAGACGATTTTAGATTTGCTGAAGCCCATGGATATTTGCATGCATGCTAAGTCGCTTCAGTCATGTCCAACTCTTTGCAACTCTATGGATTGGAGCTTGCCAGGCTCCTCTGCCCGTGGGATTCTCCAGGCAAGAATACTGGAGTGGGTTACCATGCCCTCCTCTAGAGGCTCTTTCCAACCCAGGGATCGAACCCTCATCTCTTGAGTCTCCTGCGTTGGTAAGTGGGTTCTTTACCACTAGCGCCACCTGGTGTATTTAGGCTTTGACCAAATTTATTTCTACATGGGGGGAATTTGCTTAACTGCTTCCAGTGTGGTGGACAATTACTTAACATTCAATGAATTCATTTGCTTTAATGATTTTATAATCAGATATCTTATAAATATTGTTAATTGTTCTGCTGTGGGTATGAATTGAATCTAGGAAACTCCATAATTAAACAAAATTCAATCTCCTTTCAATATGGCCTTTTAAATAGGGAAGCATCAGATTTACAATGTGGGACTTGTGAAAATGTCTCATTACCTGGGATTATCATAATCCTGGAAATGACAAATTTTAAAATTTGTAGATTCATTTTAAGACCACAGAGAAGGCTGAAAGAAGGAGCCTATATTTATTGTGACCAGGTGTTCCTGGCCCTCTATCTTTAATAGCCGAGACCACATTGCTCTCTCCCCAGAGCACTGTTCAGGAAGGCATAAAAGATATGAACGTTGAAGAGGGCCTGGTAAACTCTTCACCCTAACTGCTCAAAGTGTACCTCGTTCTTGGGGTAGAACTTAGCAGCTTCCAACTAAAGGTGAGAAGTGCTGAGATTTCTGAAAACAGATGTTGCAGTCAGTAAACTCAGTGTACGTCTAAAACATCATCCCACTGGACCAGACAGGAGTATAAGAAATTGAATTCATTCGAACAAACAAATACGAGAAGGCAGACACAGAAGACAAATGATGGAATTGGCTTCTCCTACCCTCAGTCTGAGTGGACTCATCGTGGAAATCGTTTTTATTCTCATGTTTCCTCTTAGAGGCAATATTTAATATTGAAAAACAAGATTTAAGACATCTAATACTTTAAAATAATACCAATCAGAGAAAGGAGAAAGATGCACACATCTGTCTGGTTTCATTTACAGGGTCCATGTTCGAAAGCCAAAAAAAGAGATTATATGTTTTAAATACAACCAAGGATGATTTTCTTCAGTGGAGCCATCACTGAAAAGAAAGCTTTCCTATTATTTTATCCTGCAAGCAACTTTTTTTTTTTTTCCATAAAGATTGAACTGATCTTTGAAAGTAATTATTTTAAGCATCAAAGCAATGAAATGTCCTCTAGCGAACAGCACATGGGCAGACCGTTCTCCAGCACTGAAACCCAGAGACCACAGTTGCCTTGCAAGGGTCTCCCATAAGTTGCACAGTCCTTTGAGCTAGGTAGGCCCTCTCTATGGTTCGGTTTGCACAGACTAGTACTTGAGTAGAAGTGGAACGTAGTAGTTAAGGGTTGGCATCACTGTGGAGCCAGATACTTGGGCTCTGATCCCAGCTCCCCTATTTACTCTCTCATGACCTTGGGTGGTTTATTTCAATTCTTTCTGCCTCTGAATCCCTGTCTGTAGATAAGGATAATAATATTACTCTATCATAATACTATTGTAAGGTGTCAATAAAGTTATTCCCCAGAAAGTTCTTAGAGCAATGCCTGCTGCTGCTGCTAAGTCGTTTCAGTCGTGTCCGACTCTGTGCGACCGCATAGACGGCCACCTAGCAGGCTCCCCTGTCCCTGGGATTCTCCAGGCAAGAACACTGGAGTGGGTTGCCATTTCCTTCTCCAATGCATGAAAGTGAAAAGTGAAAGTGAAGTCGCTCAGTCGCTCAGTCGTGTCCGACTCTTAGCGACCTCATGGACTGCAGCCCACCAGGCTCCTCTGTCCATGGGATTTTCCAGGCAAGAGTACTGGAGTGGGGTGCCATTAACACACTGAATTGGAAGTATTAACTAGATTCCCAAATACAGTCAGTGTGAAACTACTCTATAAGAGAGAAGTCAAGAAGGGAGAAAGAATTGCCAAATAGTATTGTCAGCATTGTTTTTGAAAAATTAGAAACTATATGCAAGTGCTTTCATGGTTCTGAGTTATGCTACAGTTGGGTGTTTCTTTTCTCTTACGTCTGGGTGAAAGTCTCCAGGAAATATGAGGGGAGACTACTATATTATCATCTAAACTTTGCCATAAACAAAAACCAGTCTCCCACAAGACTGAGATTGAGTTTTTAACGAAATGGCAGTCACTTGTGAAACATTTTCACCTATAAAAGTAATGGTCCAAACCTGTTCTCAGTTTCACTTAGAACCCATTGTGTTAAGAAGTGAATCTCTTGGGGGAGCAAACATCAATTGCATGCTTGTAGAACAAGCACTTTTTAATCACACACAGCCAGTGGAAAATGGTACAGAAGAATGAGGAAGTTATCTAATGAACGGGAAGCACAATGACGAATCCAATTCAACAGATTTCTCAAAGGCCTTTCCAGCAGCTCTCACAGCAGCCAAATGAAGGGGAAGGTAACAGTGGATTATTACCTTTCACTCAACACTTCTCTCTCTGCCAAGAATTTTTTAAATGTCACAGGAATATAATTCACATGCTTCACAGATTGTGAACAATTTTCTCTAAACCTCCACCATGTATGTATCCAGCAGCACCCAAACTCCACATCATCTGAGCATGACAGCAAATGGCCAGCACACCAACAGTCTCACCATTCAAATGCACTGGGGGTCTGGAGGAGAGGGCTCCAGGCGGCTCTTGCCCACAGAGGAAGTAAACCCAACACTGCTGGGGATGAGGCACGGCGAGCATAAAGGCAGCTCTGCAAAAATATTTGAAAAGCTGGGAGCCATAACAGAGAGACTCCCACTGATGCTCATTTTACCAGCTTCACTGGTTGTAGATAAGGAATGGTACTCTCAGGCATCACAGTGCCCATCATTCACAAGCTATGAACTCGTGAGAGTCAGGACCACCTCTTTTTAATCTTAAAACTCTGGATGGCCAGAGTTGAGTTTGACATGGCTCCTGACACATCAAAATAAAGAAGATCCCTAACGTGGCTACAAATATTCATGAAGCAGCTATTGTATGTCAGGCCTGGAAGCATCAACAAAGACTTCACTGTCAGGGTTTTAAACTGAGATCTGAATAGAAACTATGGAATATGAACGGAAATTTCCCTGGGGATGGGGATTGGAGAGGTAATAGGTAAAAATGTTCCCAGCCACGGAACAGCACTTGACAGCAAGCATAAATGCCATGAGGCAGGAAGGAGCTGGATATGGTAGGGGTATTTGTTTTAATTATTAAG
The DNA here is from genome assembly GCF_000754665.1 of Bison bison bison. Taxonomy (NCBI): domain Eukaryota; kingdom Metazoa; phylum Chordata; class Mammalia; order Artiodactyla; family Bovidae; genus Bison; species Bison bison. Next base: position 7,293,778 of record NW_011494735.1, on the reverse strand, counting down.
TAATCAAGACATCATGGGTTGGCAACAGAGGAGTATCTTTCTAGAAACTGCCATATACATTGAGCACTAGAAAATGGGATACTGCAAGACAGATCAAGAAAAGTATTCAAACCCTAAACCATCACACCACTCGTCATGGTGTAGGCAATTCTTTGAAACTATTTGGTCTGGGAGCACCTCCTGCAGAATTTGTGAGTCTACCAAGAACAGCCTATTGCCTCTCTCAGGCACTGCCCCATCTCCCACCACACAGAATGAAAGAGAGAGTCCTACAGAAGAGCGTCTTCCAAAACCTTCATCTGATGCTCATTCAGGTCTCCCAGCAAAGCAAAGCAGGGTGGCAGCCGGCCCCACCGCATTTCCATTTTCTTCCCCCACACACTTCCTTCCCTAACTGCCTCCACCCACATCTCACTTAGACTTATGCAACTGCCAAAGCAAACAGAGATGCCTTAGAGAGAAAAAAAAAAAAAGAAGAGGAAGAATAAGAAGGGGGAAAATAAATCCCTTCAGGATTTTTTGCACTTTGGGATTCACACAGCAAAACTATCTGAATGCCAACCTGACTCCTGTAGCTTTTCAAAGCACACAACAACCCGGTCACCCAGCTTAAGTGGTATAAAAAGTAGACCCACCAACTGATTGCATTCACAGTGTGTGGTCCAGAAAACCAATCCATTTGGAGGACAAAGCCCACACCTCTTCTCTGCAAGTTCATTAGGTTTCCTCACTTATTGTTTTCTCCAGGTAATGCCTGCAACCTAAGTAGGATCAGTAAAGTAAGTAGCCCCTGATAAAGTACAGGAAACATGGATGGGAGGGAGAAGATGGAGAGAGATGGGGTGGCAGGGAACTGGGGGAGGGGGAACCTCCTTGATCCTAGGACCCAAGGGAAAGTGTGATCAGAGCCTTCAGATGCGAGTCCTCTCAATGGTAT
>NW_011494735.1:7214317-7292741 GCF_000754665.1 Bison bison bison | reverse complement strand
TTACACATAAATTAATAGAAAACTCAATCTCAGGTTACTCAACACTCTTCATTTTGAACCCGTAGAGGCTTCCGACTAAAACACTCCCAATCTAATATGGAAATAGGGTAAGTGCCACCCAGCACACATGGGTTTTCCAATAATCTCAAATCTATTTCTAGAGGCTGGGCGGGTATTTCATCTTGCCCACTTCTCTGCACAGAATCACTCAGTGTTTATGACTGGCTTTTAAAGGGAAATTCAGAACAAGCTATGCACTGTTTAAGCTTAGCCTTAGTTCTGTTTTGAGTTTCAAAGCAATCTCATTGTTCTTACCAAACAAAAAAGTTTTGACTTGAGCAAAATAAATAAGGGTTACCTGAAAGGAAAAATAGATACCAGCTACAGAGCAAATTTTCTTCAGAAGATGTCCTCTCTGTCCATAGTTCTTTTTTTATTATTATTATTTATTTGACTGCACGGGGTCTTAGTTGCAGCATGTGGGCTCTAGTTCCCTGTCCAGGGATCCAACCCAGGCCCCCTGCAGTGAGAGCTCAGAATCTTAACCACTGGACAAGGGAAGTCCCTGTGTGTAGTTGTTAAAGGAGGAAAAGGCAAAGCCTGTTGGGTAATGGTTCCTTTTCATTTCATCCTCTCCTGAGTTTCCACAAGAGATAGAGCCAAGTTGCTGGGTTGTCCAACTTCAGAGCACCTAGTTTTTGTAAACCGCAGTGTGGATGGCACAATGTGGAAGAGCTGTCCCAAAGGTCTATCAAGGTGAGGGGTTGCAGAACATTCTAGAACATTAGCTGGATATGCCTAGGCTTCCACACTTAACCAGTGCTTCTCCTCACCCCTCTCCAAAATCATTCTTTCTGTTACCGTTCCACGTGGGGAATATCCTCTGGAGAAGGAAATGGCAACCCACTCCAGTATTCTTGCCTGGGAAATCCCATGGACAGAAGAGCCTGGTGAGCGACAGTCCATGGGGTAGCAAAGAGCCAGACACGACTGAGCGACTAAACAAGGTAAACAAGGTATGTGGGGGAGGAAAATGGGGGACTAGGAGAAGCAGGGCCAAGTGAAAAATGGGTTCATTAGAAACACACATTCAGCTAACCTGCTGAGCCACGATGGCCCTGGAGAAGCCTAAAATCCATTCCTTCTTTGCCTCTCCTTCAAATGAAGAATTTCCCACGGAGTGCCATTTCAGCCACCCTCCCTGTGAACATTCCATAAAGATTCACATGACCCTCAGAGCAGGTAGCTATGGTTTGTTTCACAGTTGAGACCTTGAGTTTCTAGTGTCAACGGGTTGGCCAAAAACTTCATTTGGGTTTCTCCAAAAGGCGTTATGGAATAGTTTCCTATCTCTCCTAAGTTTTTGCTCTTCAAAGAGGGACATCTCTAGGCAGCAGCTCAACTTCTACTGATAAGGTTAACCTGACCTTAGTGATACAGGGGAAAAGTGAAAGTGAAGTCCTTCAGTCGTGTCCGACTCTTTGCAACCCCATGGACTGTAGCCCACCAGGCTCCTCCATCCATGGAATTTTCCAGGCAAGAGTACTGGAATGGGTTGCCATTTCCTTCTCCAGAGGATCTTCCTGACCTAGGGATCGAACCCGGGTCTCCCAAAATTGCAGGCAGATGCTTTACCATCTGAGCCACCAGGGAAGTCCGATATAGGGGGAATTGAACTTAAAGAGTTCAAACTAAACAGGATAAGGTAAGGTGCTTGGAAAGCTAATGGCTTGGCTTTTGGATATTTAGTTCTCAGGCTATCCTCCCAGGAGTATCAGACTTCCAGGACACTTAATATGCTAGTGAAGGCCCACTGCCTCGGCAATGGGCTGTTTACTGTACAGGGAACCAGAGAAAAACAATTTTCCCCGGAAGCATCGAAGGATGCAAATATGCATTTAATAATGATATTCGATGGAGGTGGAGAAAGAGCTTTTTTTTTTTTTTTCTTCCCTAGGAGAACTTTCTTCAGCACTACAAAATTAAAGGATTTTCTAACCCTGTCTTCTTTTCGTCTTTCCCAGAGGAGGAAATTGTAAAGGCTGGCCCTTAAAAATAATATAGTAAAATCTAACTTTATTTCCCTAATCTCTTAATAATGCTGCAGCTGGCCATGATCTATTTAGCATAACACAAAAATAATGTATTTGTACCAAGCAATTTTGAAATGCTTTAAAACAGTGAAAGCTATTTGTTTGATTGATTAAGTTAAAGTGTTTACATAAAAGTGTCATATAGATATTTTGACATCAGTCATACAACACCACATCTGGTACTCCTAATTAAATTGTGTGAGAAAAGACGATATTTTTTATTCAGTCACAACAATATGGCTAACGGGAAGTACAACTGTTTTCGTCATGCCCAGAGTCTGGGATCTGCAGTATGGCATGTGGCTGCGAAAAGCCCCAGATTTGGATTTTGCAAAGCTTTCCTAGCCTCCAACACATGTTTTGCCTGAACAAAGACTAAGAAACTGGGCCCCACCTCTGTGAGTCAACGGTTATTATTTTTTCTCCTTTGATTTAAACCTCTCCAAGCGCCATCAGTGAACTAAAATGTAATGAGAATTAGAATAAAGTTATCTTAAGGAATTGGTGCTCAGAGCCCAGGTAAGGCGCTTTGTTTTGTTAAGCTTTATTCCTGCTGATTAGGAAATAAACCCAAGAAACTTTAATGGGGGGACAGGGGAGCGAAACCCTATTATTCATTTAGAGCAGGAGTTCATTTGTATCTATGCTGAAGGGTGGAACCTGTACCTACCTCAAAAATGGTCTGCGCCTTACTGAAGCACTTGATTTAAACCACTGATATTTTTCTTCCTTCCAAAATTAAGATGAAATATTTTAAATATAACAAATAAAAGACAAAATGGCTTGGCTTGTTAAAGCATGCTTACTTTACTTTTAATATACAAATAATACTTCAAATCCTCTTCTTATTTTTTTAAGTTAAATTATGTCCACCCCATGTGCAGATTCAATTTACTGACTAAGTATACAACCAAATCTAGCCTCCCTGGGAACCATCCATTTGCTTAAGAAGGTGGAGGAGACACTGCTGTATTTTCTTAAAGAGATTCCTGGCATTTTTTTCCTCCTTCGTTTCGCCTTAAAGACTACCTTGAGAAATGTTGCCCAGCAGTAAAAGGAAAATGAGTTCAAGCTTCAAAATCAGGAAATTTGGGTAGTAAAAATGTAAGTTATAAAGTCAACATTGATCGGAAAATAAATTGAGCTCTTTTAAATAAGTTAAGTGTCAGCCCTAAGAAGTAAGCCCATCCGACTTCCTATAGAATTATTCATCCTTCCTCAGGCAAACGCCGCCTCCAAAAGGCTCTTAAGCTGCAAAAGGAGACATTGGGCCAAGATGGTAAAGTATTTGAATACGCATATGGGATATGCACTTATTTACCATGTACCATGTTCAATTAAAAAAAAATAAACGTGAAGGCAGGAGCCATGAACAAATAGAAGGCACGGTTTCCTGTAATTGCAAGGAGGCTTAGGTAATGCTCTATGCGGTGTTTGATTTAAAATGTTAAAATATTAACAGAAGTTTTCTATAGCAGAGTGTTCCTATCACAGTGAAATGACTCATAAGAATGCTAAATTCAAACCAGATGGGCACAAACATTAACTAAAAAAAAAAAAAAAAACTCAGATTTTTTTAGGGGTCAGCATGGGTCTTCATAAAAATGAAGACCTTGTCTGGGTTAGTGAAAAATGAACTTTCAGTGATAAAAAAGAAAACAAGGGAAAATATTAGTGACTTTATTTTAATTAAACAAGCCACCGTCAATTAGAAGAACTAACATTTACAAAACTTTACATTGCCATTTTAATTTGAAAAAGATGACTATGGTTAATCATGAGACTTCAGATAAACAGGGACTTTAATGTCTCCTGTAGAGCCCAAGTCAGGGACACATGAGTTCAGCTGTGTGCCATGCTAATACCGGACAAAAATCTCTCTGCTTCCCACCAAGAAGTCACCCTCATTGAAGATTTGTGTGGTATAGAAACCTCCAACCGTCTGCCCACGGCATGATGCCAACCTGTGCTCTTCTTTCAGCAGACCACAAAGGAAAATTCTCATTGCCGGGTCAGACACCCCACCAAACCTCTTCTGCTCTCTTGTTGAAAAATATGTTCCCTTGCATTTCTTCCTTTTTGTTTTTTTCCTCCAGAGCTTTTTACCATTTGCAGATTGTCTGCAACATGTGCTATGTTTAAATGTGTACATACCCTACAAGAAGAAAAATATGTGGGCTCAGAATTAATATTGTTTTTGACTTATAGGGAAATTCCAGTTGTGTTTAACTTGGACTGTGGGATCCAGGAACTTTACTGAGAGGAGAAACGAATGTGTTTTGAGCAAAAAAATGTGTATGGGGAGTTCCCTACTGTTTTGTTGCTGGAATCTTGGACAACACAGGGAAAAATGACAAGCACATAATTTAGTCTGGCAGCCATACCACTTTGTGCTGGGAGCCTGTCAGTTCTTACTAGCTGAGTAAGGGCTGGGCTGCTTTGGTGCAAGGATGAGAGACCTCCCAGGAACAAGTAGGTACTTCAGGAAATGGTGTTTCTCATTCAGTAGGTGGCCTTTCCTCTCTGGGTCTGTGTGAATCGATGCCCCGCGTGGTGTTGGGGGCACTGTGCTACACTGAGCTGTTTACCCTTTGGATGAAACCTAAAACCACAGACCTAACCATTTGTGGTCACCAGAGATCTTATGGCAGACTTTCTAAGAGCAGTTGTGTTAACTCCGGAATCCTGGCTGCAGTCCAACTAAAGTAATTACATTCTGCCTCCCGAAAACTCCCCCTGCAGTTTCAATTGAATATGATAGTCTCAACCCCCCACCTCCACGGCGTGGCTGGGCATGGTGGTTAGCGTTCTGGGGAGGTGCAGCCTGTAATTCCCTGCTGGAAGAAGTGATTCCCAGGTCCTCACCAAGGTGTGATGACGCGTAATGAATTAGCGCTCATAAAAGCATGTGGAGAACCTAGTGTAAAAGTGATTCTAATACGCAAAGGGGCAGGAATGGTCACGTGCCCATTTGTCTGTAAGAGCTAGCGGTCAGTGCGCTATTAGACTCCTTTAATGGACATGGTTTGGGTGGACTCCGGGAGTTGGTGATGGACAGGGAGGCCTGGCGTGCTGCGCTTCATGGGGTTGCAAAGAGTCGGACACGACTGAGTGACTGAACTGAACTGAATGGAAGTACAAATTCAGGACAGGAGCGACAGAGTCCCCCTGCCCTCTGACCTAAAAATATCATAACTGGGCCAGTATATTCAACTCTGGAGATGCATATAAGAGAGGCACCTTATCTAAGTGTAGCAAGTCTTCAGAGGCCACCAGAATGAAGGGTCTAGAAATGATATTGCAATGTACCTAAAAGAATAGGAGATGTTTAACCAAACCAAAAAACAAAAAAAGAGGGAGAATGGAAGGGAGAGAGGAAGGAAGGGAGGGATAAAGGTAGAATTGATATTCAAAGTGCAAAAGGCACTTCCGTGGTAGCTTGCGCAGTAAAGAATCTGCCTTTGATGCAGGAGGCCTGGGTTCCATTCCTGGGTCAGGAAGATCCCCTGGAGAAGGGAATGGCAATCCATTCCAGTATTCTTGCCTGGAGAATCCCATGGACGGAGAAGCATAGTGGGCTACAGTCCAGGCAGTCGCAAAGAGTTGGACATGACTGAATGACTAACACATACACATGGCCCCACAGAACAGAACCAGGGCCAGTGGCTTCTCACAGAGAAGCGGAAAAAAGCCTTTCCTCCCAGCCCGAGCCTAGAATATCTTTTCCCACTACCTGTGGGCATCAATTCATCTCTTACTCATTCAACAACACTAAATATATAGATCTGTTGCCAGATGAAATTCATTCCACCAAAAATTCATCTAACACCAAATTCACTCAGTACTTAGAATCTGTAGTACTAATTTGGCCCTTATCATGGGCTTTCAATGGATATCTTATTCATTCTAACTATCTTTCCTCATCAGTGTGTCTCTTATTCATTCTAACTATCTTTCCTCATCAGTGTGTCTCTAAGATTAATCACAGCAAGAAGCTTGGGGTCAGTATATTTCTCCATATCTATAGCAGTGGTAAACGAAGTACATTCAGCCTAGTTCTTCACAATAGCTACTTATTATGAGACTATGACATGTGTACTAGGTATGTATACAGGGATGAATAAGCAAACCAACCATCAAGGGTGAACTCCAACTGTAAGACATAAATGATTTTTTAAATAAAGAAAGAAAAGAAAGAAAAAACATCGACTGGAAGGTTCAGGAAAGGTTTTTAGGACAAGGTGGACTTTGATATAGCCCTTGACAAAAAGATGCCTTTTTAATAGGCCAAAGTGTCAGAGGGAATTTTGTCAGACATTTTAACAGGGAAACTACCTTAAAAGCAAGGACCAGAAGTGAGAAAACATGGGTTGGTTTCCTGGAACTAAGATGTTTCTTGAAACAGGATGTGAGTGAAGGGAGAAGCAGGAAACAAAAGGAAAGGCTAGTTGGAAGCATATTTTGGATCCATCCATCCAGTGCTCAGTCGTGTCCAACTTTTGCAACCTCATGGGCTGTAACTCAGCAGGCTTCTCTGTCCATGGGATTTTTCAGGCAAGAACAACCCTCCTCCAAAGAATCTTCCTAATCCAGGGATTGAACCTGTGTCTCCTGCATTGCAGGTGGATTCTTTACCACTTGAGCCATCAGGGAAGCCTCTGTATTTTGGAACACCATAAGAAATTATTCAGCTCAGTAAATAACATTGGGCTATTGAGGATTTTAACTTTGTTTTCATGGGGGAAATATTAAGATGAGACTTATGCTTTAAGGTATTGATATGATAGGGCTGAGTGAGATGGATTTCAGGGCTGAAGGCTGAAGTCTAAGCCAAGGTAATTACAGACCTAAGTGGGCTATGGTGTAGAAGGTGTGGGGTAGGGGAGGAGCAAAGGAGATGAAGAAGATTGATTTCACAGAACTTTAACAAGCTTGCTATGCAGATATGAAAGGAGATCTCTAGGTTTGAAATTAGATGTTTGCTTTTTACAACAGAAATAAAGAAATCAGAAGGACCTGATTTGCATAGGGAAATGATTAGTTTTCCACATATTAAGTTCAAGAACCTATACTGAATTCAGGTGAAGATTCCTAGCATGTAGTTGAAAAGGCAATACTAAGCCCAAAGGAAAAGGGCACAGTGAGACAGATAGACAGACAAACAGAAATAAAGATATGGCCTCTATCCACATGCAGGAGTGGCCAAGTCACAGACTTACAGAAAAGAAGAATCCTCAAAAATGAGAGATGATCAGCCAGGTCAATACTGAGGTCAGATATGAAAACATGGCATATGACTTGATGATTAGAAGGTCACCAGTGACCTTTAAGAGTAGATTTCAGAGATAAGTGAAAGTGCAACATCTCAGGAGAAAGTAGAAATGTCTTTGGGGCTTATATGGGGAGTTGTCTTCCCTGGTGGCTCAGACAGTAAAGAATCCACCTGCAATGCAGGAAACCTGGGTTCGATCCCTGGGTCAGGAAGAACCCCTGGAGGAAGGCATGGCAATGCACTCCAGTATGCTTGCCTGGAGAATCCCATGGACAGAGGAGCCTGGTGGGCTCCAGTCCAAAGAGTTGAAAAGAGTGGGACACGACTGAAGTGGCATAGCATGCATGCACCATAAAGCATATGATAAAAGTGATCAACAAGAGATGGATTTTAAAATCCTGAGCATAGTGAGTGACCTTTGGAAGTTATCCAAAAGACACTGGACCTACCAAAAACAAAACAAAACACAAATGTAAAACACTGGCTAATGGTTTTCTTAGCAGTGCACTTCATCCTGTTAGTTCACTGAGAAGACAAGTAAGGGTTGATCTAGGTGTGGATCTGGTTATCTGGGAACCAAGAAGTACTGGTTGATAGCAGGTGCAACGTGAAATTAACTCCCAAGGATGGAATCTAACGAGGCTGGTGGTGAGTCTGGTCACATGATCAAGTTAAGTAGCATTAAGAAGAGGAAATCAGCAGACACATTCTCAGACATCTGCCCAGCACCCTGGGAAGCAGTAGGGGTACAGACGTGGAGATGCATATATCTCTGAGGGAGTGTTCCAAGTGGAAGAGCGGCAAACACTTGCACTGAGGATTATGTACAAGAATGATGATCAAACTCAGACTCCACCACTTATTAGCCATGTCATCCTTAGTGAGTAACTCAACTTACTAGTTATATTATTCTAAACAAGTAGCTTAACTTCTAAGCCTCAGTTTCCTAATCTGTAAAATGGGAGTGGCAACTTACCTCACAGGGTTGTTATGAGAATATCCATGTGCTTGGCTTAAAGTAAGTACCAAATGAAATTAATTTCATCAACTTGCCATGTTCTCTTTAACTTGCTCCAGTTTCAGCACCCTTCTGATCTATCCCTTCGCCTCGGTTCTAGGTGACTCCATGGTGACTTACCAACCTCACCCTCTGTGAAGTCCACTCCCATCTCTAACAGGCTAATGGTGTGATGCATCCTGGGGAATACATTAAGGATTATGAACCTCAGACCTACCAATTCTTGTTGAATTTCCCAGCCCTTTATCTCTGTCCCTCCAACCCCAGCAGAAGCTCAGATTAACAGCTGAGGGACCATACCTAAACTGGGATGGGGGAAGTGGATTTTCTCTCTAGTTGCTGGGCTTGGCTCCAAGATTTCTCTTTCCTCAGTGGAACACCTTAGGTATGAATCATTGCTCAGGACCATTTCCTCAGGGAAGTTGGTGAGGAAAGAACATGAGTAGCAAGCCCCTTAGAGCTGGCTATTGCCTAAGAATGGGAGAGGAGGAAGAGATCCATGTGTGGCAAGGGATCTGGGTCCCTCCACTTTATGCTTCTCCTGGGCTCAGAGACTTTTCCTTTGCAAACAGTGCCATCTACACATCGGGAGGGTAAGAATTTAGCTCACTACTTTATTTGAGGAGACCACGGTGTATTTTGCCTTAAGGATAAGTTCCCTATTTTGTCAACTTCACAATCTCTGCTTCACTTTCAATGCCAGTTTTTTTCATTATCAAATGAAAAAAATTTTTTTAATTGAATGAAATCAAACTTTTCTATTTTTTAGCATCAATCATAATTTGTCCCAATGATTTGGCAAATTATTCTCTCTAAATTCTAGGAAATTGTCTTTTTTTCTGGAGATTATAGATGGCCCAAAGATACAACAATGTTTTATCAAGAGAAGACAGGGTGGTTGATGTAGAATAAAGGTCCTTCAAAGACGGTTCAAGGCCAGGAAGAAAGATAACCCAAAGTTGCATTCTTTCTTATACTTACGCTTAAACAAGGCCAGCAGTAAACTGCCTCTTAGAGAGACGTGGGCAGGCTGGAAGGTCCCCTTATACTAACACCTTCACTTCACAGGCGAGAAGCATTAAAACTGAAATAAATTTTCTTAAGCTTCTTTATTAAAAATAGATATGTAGGGAAAGATTAGATATAAGACAACTTGTGTCATCCTAAGGGGTTAGTTCATTGAACCTGTGTTTTGTTGATCTACTAACTACAAATACAAACACAAGAGGGACCAGTATACACTGAGTCCTTGAACATGCAAAAGTATTTAATGACAATGAAAGGAGGATCTATCGCAAACTCGTTTCATGTGTCATATCTCATTTCAGCCTCTTAGTATCCCTCTGAGAACAGTATGATCATTTATTTGCCTACAGTCACAAACTTAAAATGTTAAGTGAAATACATCTGGCTTCTAACTAAGCCCAATGTTTGTTTGTTTGTTGCTTTCCCATCAGTCCTGGCTTTACATGTTAAAATTCCATTTATAATTTCATTTTAGGAATAGCTCACACCTTGAACCATGTAAGGGTCTTCACATGGCTTATCATCAAAGAGCCATTACTTTTAACTTTTCTCATCTCTTCCCATCTGGGTACCACCAAATCATTCCCCAAAGGGATCTACAAATCAGATCCAGGAGTGAGGAAAAGTGGACAGAGGGGAACTCCCTCAATCTCACATTCCCCTACCAGACCAGGGTTCTACCTTTACCTAGTTGGCCAAGGCAAAGATCATTTATCCTACTCCAAAAGAAGGTGAAACTTTTCATTCAAAAACCAGCTAAGTGTATCTTCTGGTATCTTTGAAAAAGAAGCTCAACCCAGAAATTGTCTAAGGTTTTCAGCTTCATTGGAGGCTGTCTTTTTAGTTGAGAGCACAAAAGCAATGACAAAGAATGTCTTCTTCAAGGTGGCACAAATTGTTTTTAATGAAAATATACATCACAATATCCTCTGTAATTAGTACTTACTCATTCTTCAACAAATACTTCTTGAGTACTGTTTATGGATTAGACCCTATCAAACTTGCAATTTTGTCTCATAATTGAGATCTGAAATAAGCCACGATGTAAGAATTCATCCCTCTCTAACTAGAAACGTAATCCTAGCATTAAGGTGTATGTTTTCATCCAGTATAGCAAATCGTTAGTCAGCCTTTTCATAAAAAAAGAAAAAAGGGATAAATTTTATTGTGGAAGTTGCTGCTGCTGCTGCTAAGTCGCTTCAGTCGTGTCCAATTCTGTGCGACCCCATAGACGGCAGCCCACCAGGCTCCCCCATCCCTGGGATTCTCCAGGCAAGAACACTGGAGTGGGTTGCCATTTCCTTCTCCAATGCATGAAAGTGAAAATTGAAAGTGAAGTCGCTCAGTTGTGTCCAACTCCTAGCTACATGTGTTGATACTAGTTGAAGGAAGAGCATAAAACTTCTAACGAGATAACAATGTTCCAAGCATTTCTTGCTTCCCACATAAACATATATCTGGCCTCAAATATACAAACATGATCCTCCCACAGATTTCTGGCTTTTCAGAGAAGGAAGCATGAAACAAGAAGGTCTCACCTCATGGTCTCTTTGTTTCCCAGCTAACATTCGGTAATGGGATCCTTTCTGATTTATTTTATTGGAAGCCCAATCAACTGCCCTCTAATGACGTATATCTTTAAAACATAAAATACAAAAAATATTTTCATATTACTGCCTTAGATATAAAGAGCATCTTTCTTAGAAAAAATAAGGGGTTTCTGACAGAGAAAGTGAAACTCCAATTATTAATTATTAATTAATTCACCCAATAGGACAGATGGTTTCTAAAAGACAAAAGTAAAAATCAGACACTGTTGTTGGAACTGTTACAACTATTTTGAAAGTGAAAGTGTTAGTCGCTCAGTTGTGTCTGACTCTGCAACCCCATGGACTGTTGAAGCCCACCAGGCTTTTCTGTTCATGGAATTCTCAAGGCAAGAATACTGGAGTGGGTTGCCATTCTCTTCTCTGGGACAACTATTTTGGTTCACAACAATTGTGATCATACAAATGTGCAAAGTACAAATACCAGAATGTTCATTGGTGTTAGAGAAAAGCTAGAAATGAGAAACTGTCTGAGTGCGTTTTCACAGGGAAGTGGTTAAATAAATTAGGATACATCTACAAAGTGGAAAATCAAGAGTTGCTTTAAAAAGAATGATTTAGGTCAAGGTGGGCTGATATGGAATGACCGACCATAATATATAAGCTCCTTCCATTACAAGTTTAGTGTGCAGTACACCAGGCTGCCCATGTCAGTAAGGGTTTGACTTCAGGAAAGCAGAAGCCATGCTACGTATTTTAAGAGAAAGGGCTTTCATAGAGTGAAATGGAGGCTTACACAACTCTTGGAGGGGCTAGGGCATGGGTCAGGGAGGCTATCACTGAAGATCTCAGTGTGCAGCATTATTGGTGACCTCAGCCAGCACTAAAGCAAATGCTTTTCCAAAAGCCACTCCAACTGCGTCAACGCTTAGAGTCCCAAAGCACACAATGCGCAGGGGCTCACCTGGGAGCCGCTGGGAACCATTCATGTGTCCTCTGCGCCCAGGTTTGCCTGAAACTACCTGTGGAGAGCAATGGCCTTTCCCGCCTGTCTCCCTTCCAGACCTCACCCGTGGGGCTCACACTGACAGACTCAAGTCTAGAACAAATGGAGAAAGGAGTTCTGGAAAATGTGTACAGAGCAGACCAGGGAGGGGACGGCAAAGATGTGGGTTTGACTGTAGACAGCCCTTCATTCCGCCTTTTACAATAGGAGCTGGCATACAAATCCTTTGACTAGTGGTCACAGGCATAACTGAAATACAATGTTACAACAAAAAAAATTAATTTATATACAGTTTCTCTGAAACAATATCTTTAGGACATGTACCCAGTTTTCTCATGAAGGGAGATGTCACATCTCATAGTCAGAATTGAGAAGTCCAGAAAAACTTCTGAGTTTCAAAAACTTTCATAACCTTTTCCAGAGTCCTAACAGTAGATAGAAGAATCTATAGAAAAGTCAAACTTTCTGTATAGATATGGAAATAAGACCTGTCCACTGCTCATTTGGGCAAGAATCTGCCTGCAAAGCAGGAGACCTGGGTTCAGTCTCTGGGCTGGGAAGATCCCCTGGAGAAGGGAATGGCAACCCACTCCAGTATTCTTGCCTGAAGAATTCCATGGACAGAGGAGCTTGGCTACAGTCCATGGGGTCGCAAAGAGTCGGACACGACTGGATGACTAACATTTCACTTCACTTTACGAACGATGTTTTCCTGCCATCGTCTAGTCCGTAAGGTAAGTGGTATTAGCCTCATTTCACAGACGGGGAAAATCAAGGGTGAGAACTTCCTCTACATCACACTACAGCTATTTTACAGAGCCTACAACTGAACTCTGACACATCCTGAAATCCATGCTCTAAACCATTCTTTCTGAAGGGGAAAAATAATGTAAATCAAAAACTCTAAAAATTATGTTTTTTATGAAACGATTTAGGGAGCTGGGGCAGAGGGAGAAAAATGCCTCTTACTTGAGTTGAGGCACATATTTAATAATTCCTGGGTTTAAAGTAAAATATTTTATGCTTTTAAAAGTTTTCTAAGATATCTGAGCTATTGTTATTTAGGTGTCTATATTGCCATGAAGGAGATAAGCCCTGGGATTTCTTTGGAAGGAATGATGCTAAAGCTGAAACTCCAGTACTTTGGCCACCTCATGCGAAGAGTTGACTCATTGGAAAAGACTCTGATGCTGGGAGGGTTTGGGGGCAGGAGGAGAAGGGGACGACAGAGGATGAGATGGCTGGATGGCATCACTGACTCGATGGACGTGAGTTTGAGTGAACTCCGGGAGTTGGTGATGGACAGGGAGGCCTGGCGTGCTGCAATTCATGGGGTCGCAAAGAGTCGGACACGAATGAGCAACTGAACTGAACTGAACTGATTGCCAGTGGCAGCTAGTCACCCCATAAAAGACAGACAGAATTCATAGTGCAGAAGAATTAAACTAATTTTTTCCTTAGCAACAAAGAAACAGAACTTCTCTAAATGCTTAAGCAATTGTAAATAACAATTATAAATGTGGGCTCTGAAATTTCAAAAACAATCACAAACATGGACATTAAAGTCACTCAATTAAATATGATCATGCTGATAAGATTAAATTGTATAACAGAATAGTCCCTAGATGAGAAAAGACTTTCACTTACTGTACAGATTTGACTTACCCATTGAAACAATGACTTTATCTCTGCCCTGAGACAGTAAATTTATACTCAGTGGGGGACTTGCCTGGCCATCCAGTGGTTAAGACTCTGCACTTCCATTACAGGAAACACCAGTTTGATCCCTGGTCAGGGAACTAAGATCCCACAAGCCGTAGGCATAGCAAAAAAAAAAAAGAAAAAGTTGGGTAAAATCTTTAAATTAAAAAAAAATACTGACTTAGATGCTCAACATCACTCATTATCAGAGAAATGCAAATCAAAACCACTATGAGGTACCATTTCACACCAGTCAGAATGGCTGCGATCCAAAAGTCTACAAATAATAAATGCTGGAGAGGGTGTGGAGAAAAGGGAACCCTCTTACACTGTTGGTGGGAATGCAACCTAGTACAGCCACTATGGAGAACAGTGTGGAGATTCCTTAAAAAACTGGAAATAGAACTGCCTTATGATCCAGCAATCCCACTGCTGGGCATACACACTGAGGAAACCAGAAGGGAAAGAGACACGTGTACCCCAATGTTCATCGCAGCACTGTTTATAATAGCCAGGACATGGAAGCAACCTAGATGTCCATCAGCAGATGAATGGATAAGAAAGCTGTGGTACATATACACAATGGAGTATTACTCAGCCATTAAAAAGAATACATTTGAATCAGTTCTAATGAGGTGGATGAAACTGGAGCCTATTATACAGAGTGAAGTAAGCCAGAAGGAAAAACATAAATACAGTATACTAACGCATATATATGGAATTTAGAAAGATGGTAACAATAACTCTGTATACGAGACAGCAAAAGAGACACTGATGTATAGAACAGTCTTATGGACTCTGTGGGAGAGGGAGAGGGTGGGAAGATTTGGGAGAATGGCATTGAAACATGTAAAATACCATGTAGGAAACGAGTTGCCAGTCCAGGTTCGATGCACGATGCTGGATGCTTGGGGCTGGTGCACTGGACGGCCCAGAGGGTTGGTATGGGGAGGGAGGAGGGAGGAGGGTTCGGGATGGGGAACACATGTATACCTGTGGCGGACTCATTTTGATATTTGGCAAAACTAATACAATTATGTAAAGATTAAAAATAAAATAAAATTAGAAAAAAAAAATACTGACTTAAAAAATAGTAATAATAATAAAAACCCAGTGGAATGAACAAGAAGGAAGAGAAGAGAAGCCCTTGGGAAGAGAGAGGTAGAGGGGCTTCTAAGCAGAGTATAACAGTGTAAATTATTAAGGAAAAAAAATAGATGAGGATGAGATGGTTGGATGACATCACTGACTCACGTCAATGGACATGAGTTTGAGTAAAAGCCGGGAGTTGGTGATGGACAGGGAGACCTGGCATGCTGCGGTCCGTGGGGTTGCAAAGCGCTGGACACGACTAAGTGACTGAACTGAACTGAGCATCTTTTTGCCCATCACCATCCCTGAGAGAGAAATCTGTATTACATTTCTTAGTCACCTGACCTTATAATACTGACTCCCCAACACCACTACCACTAGCCTTCACTCCGACTGGGGAGTAGGTAGGAGTTTCTATAGATAATTCACACTGAAGATTAAACTGGGTAGCTCTCGGGGTGAACCTGATGGAGCTGAGACCTTAGGGGAGTCGGAATTTCTCTGAGACTGTAGAAGAGATGCAGGACAAAGTGACAGAGGCAATAGCTTCCCTTTATATAGAAGGATGGCTATGAGATGCTGAGTCTGTGGTTCGGGGGTAGGGAGGATTACTGGCAGAAGTAAGTAATGCCGTAAGCCTGGCCAGAGCATCATGGTTGAAGAGAGAGAAGGCAAAGCCTAGAACAAGACACCTGCATTGGACAACAGAGTGACAGTAAAGATGAAGTGCTCCCAGACTGCTTCCTGTTCTCATTTTTTGTTATTGCTTAAAACCAGGGTTCTGGCCTAATAATATAGCATGAAGGAAGAGACCTCCTAAATGAGCACAAATTTATGGCCAGTCAAACTCGTTATGGGTTGAAGCAGAATAAACTTCTTTAAAAAAAAAAGGCAAAAAATTCATTTATTTGGCTGCTTCAGATCTTAGTTGTGGCACTCAAGCTTAGTTGTTCCACAGCATATAGGATCCTAGTTCCCTGATCAGGGATGGAACCTGCGTCCCCTGCATTGCAAGGTGGACTTTCAACTCCCAGGACTTCCCTGGGAACCACCAGGAAAGTCCCCAGAATAAGTTTCATATAGAAAAGTAAAGTAGGCTTCTGGTTAAAGATATTGTTGTTCAGTCACTAAGTCGTGTCAAACTCTGCCGCCCCATGGACTGCAGATGGCAGTCCTTCACTATCCTTCACTATCTCCCAGAGTTTGCTCAAATTCATGTCCACAGAGTCCGTGATTGTATCTAACCATCTCAGTCTCTGCTGCCTTCTTCTCCTATTGCTTTCAATCTGGTTACAGAGAGCTTCTGGTTAAGATAGCAATGGCCATCTAAGGTCCAAGATGGTGGGGTAGGGAGACCCTGAACCCACCTCCTTCCATGGACACACCAAGTCTACAGCTACATAAGGATCGTTTCCCTTTGAAAAAGATCTGAAAACTAGGTGAACTGCTTCTTTACAAGAAAGGATAGAAGGACCACAGTGAGATGGGTAGGAAAAGCAGAGACTCAGTCTCAGCGAATATTGCATTCCCAGCATGGCATGGCAATATGCATAGGGAGGGAATCATATCAGTCTGGTGCTTCTCCCAAAAAACAGAAGAGCTAGTGCCCCATCAGGGACCCCAGTCCCTGGGATCTGCACTAGAGAGACAAGCCCCCAAAATGTGTGGCTTAGAAAGCCAACAGGACTGATGTCCAGGGACCCAAAATGACACAAGAAACTGAGATTCCCTTCCTACGGGGCTCATGAACACTCTCACTTGTCCCAAGACCCAGTTAAAAAAAAAAAAAAAAGCAGAAGTTTGAAAAGTGTCCAGAGACTACTATGTGAAGGAAATTGATTTGCTAATCTAAAAGCATATGCTGGAGGAGCAGAGGACAGGAGAAACTCTTCCTGGAGATGGAGTTATTGGTGGACAATACTACTGCACTTCCCAGCTGCCCTGCTAGCACCAAAATGCATGTGGAAAAGCTCTTTAGAGCTTTGTCCCGTTACCATCAGTAATGGCTTTAAGAAAACTTAGAAATAAGTTCATTGAATTTTAGTACTTGAAAGTATGGCTTTGTATCACCAAATCTGTACCCAATACTCATAAATTTGTAATCACCACTACCTCATAGCATCTGGCAGTTAATTGAAATATTTATTTATGCAGATTAGATTATTTTTCAAATGTCTCCCCACTCCATTGATGTTGGACTTGGACACATGACTGCTTCGGTCAGTGGAATGTGGGCTGCATGACAAGGCAACAGTTCCCAGCATAGGTTTTATAAGGCATCTCTAGTTTCCACACCCCCCACCCCCTGCCCCGACAGGAGCATCTGACTTCTGCCATGGGAAGAACATGTCTCCAATAGTAGACAAACACAAGGAACCATCTGTATCAGATGCAAGACAGACTGTGGTACTACCTTCTTCCAGGTGAATATCTTTCTTCAGCAATAATTCTTGGAACCAAGATAATTTATTTCATTCTTCTAACTATTACTAATATTCTATTACTGGTACACAGCTAGGGCCAATGAGAAAAAACTGCCTGTGCAGAACAGGGTATGTTCTCTGTTGAGTAGCAGAACTTTACATTACTTTTGTTTGAATTCCTCTCTCTGTCTCAACTAATTAATTATTTCTGTTGCCTAGAGTAGAAAGCCCAGTCCATACCACTGGCCTATTCTGGTTGGAGGCAGTGGTTGGCAAAGGTTGAACCCCCAATTTAAGAAGTTCCATCATAGGATGGGGCTTCCCTGGTGGCTCAGACAGTAAAGAACCTGCCTGAAATTCAGGAGACCCAGGTTTGATCCCTGGAGAAGGGAATGGCTACCCACTCCAGTACTCTTGTCTGGAGTTTTCCATGGACAGAGGAGCCTGGTGGGCTGCAGTCCAAGGGGTTGCAAAGAGTCAGACACAACTGAGCAACTAACACTTTCACTTTCTATCAAAGCATGTTGAGCCAAAGTCTCTGCTAACAACCTGAAGTCTATAAAGTATTTTATTTTAGAATGTAGCAGAAGTGGGTCTAGAAGAAATTTAGAAAGAATAACAATGAAAACACAAAAGGGAAATCCAACAGTACATCTTTCCTTTCTTTCTGTTTAAAATAATAACAACTATCTTTACTGTGCTTTTGCTGAGGCAAGAATAAGCTCTGTGTTCAGCAGACTTTGCAAATTAGCTTTTGCACATTGCCTTTCTCAGTCTTTAGGGGAAAGAGCTTCTCCCCCATGACACAAAATTCTGAACTCATACCTAGGCCATAAATAATTATGGAAAAATGTAAACTGATGAGTTATACTTAGACTATAATAGGTATTCAATAAATATCTATTAATATGAATGATAGTATTTCTAGATTCATTACTAACATACTTTTATTTAATCTTTGCAGTAGATATGACTGGTGAACTAATAAGGCTCAGAGAAATTAAACAGCTTCTTGAAAATCACACACTATTTGTTGGAGCATCAACTCAAAGCCAGATCTGATACCAAAGCTAGCACTACACAATGATACTTCTTTGTTGAATGAACTGAATAAACTCCCAGACTCTCCAACACCTCCAGCTCCCCTGTGAAGTTGGAGAGAATCACTTAGTTTGTTTTAGCCATTTAGAAGCAATTAGGTACATTTTCTCTCTGCACTTTCTCCCCTTAAAAGTCTTAAACATTCCTGTGGACACTACAACAATATTGCTCTCATGAATAACTGTTTGCTAGAACAATAGCCTGGTCCCTTTTTGTGTGTTTCAGGCCGTTCCTCGAAGGTCTTCATATTACTTTTTATGGTTTACCATTTGAAATATCTTGGAAGACTGAAAATAAAACTGCTATTCCCACAGACTAATTTCTGTTTCCACTTGGTAAACTCTAACACTCCTTTCTCTTCATATTTTGAATTCAAGTGAAGCTAACATGACTTTGCTTTGGGCCTCTGTTTTCATTCTGTGCATCAAGATCAATGAGCTTCTGAAAACCTGCCCGCCTCCGGGAAGAGTGATACAAAGACTCCTAAAGCCAACTACGCTTGAATCTGTTTCAAATGCCACATGCAAAATTATTTCCCCCCAACAGGTCCTGGTGACACTTGAGACCTCTGTCACTGCAAACATCAGGTCTGGGGCATAATGCCTTTGACTAGGATTTCTCCTCTCCTGCAGTTCCTACCTGTCTTTCTCTCCACTCAACTTTCTGACATATTAGTTGCTCAGTTGCATCCAACTCTTGCAAATCCATGGACTGTAGACAACCAATCTCCTCTATCCATGGAATTCTCCAGGCAAGAATACTGGAGTGGGTATCCATTCCCTTCTCCAAGGGCTGTTCCCAACCCTGGGATCAAATCTGAGTCTCCTGTATTACAGGCAGATTCTTTACTGTCTGAATCATCAACTTCCAGAAGGCTTTCCCCAAACCACCTTGCAAACCAAATGATAGAACTTCTTGTAGAAACCCAACACCAGCTCACCCTCTAGGACATCCCCAGGACTCCTCCTCCCCTTCTATCCAGGGTGCCTCCAAGAATCATTAATTTTTGCAAGATACAACTCTGTGTCAGTGCTAGAAGTTAAGTAGGCTCTAAAATAATGATTGAACTCAATATTTGTGATTAAGAAGTCAATGGCTATCAGATACTGTATGCAAAAGAAGAAAAAAAGTGTCATTTAAGAAGAGCAAAGAGGCATCCTTGAAGGCAGATCTTGCATCTTCAGTTCAGTTCAGTTCAGTTTAGTCGCTCAGTCGTGTCCGACTCTTTGCGACCCCATGAATCGCAGCACGCCAGGCCTCCCTGTCCCTCACCAACTCCCAGAGTTCACTCAAACTCACATCCATCAAGTTGGTGATGCCATCCAGCCATCTCATCCTCTGTCGTCCCCTTTTCCTCCTGCCCCCAATCCCTCCCTGCATCAAAGTCTTTTCCAATGAGTCAATTCTTCTCATGAGGTGGCCAAAGTACTGGAGTTTCAGCCTTAGCATCATTCCTTCCAAAGAACAGCCAGGACCAATCTCCTTTAGAATGGACTGGTTGGATCTCCTTGCAGTCCATGGGACTCTCAAGAGTCTTCTCCAACACCACAGTTTAAAAGCATCAATTCTTCCACGCTCAGCTTTCTTCACAGTCCAACTGTCACATCCATACATGACCACAGGAAAAACCATAGCCTTGACTAGACGGACCTTTGTTGGCAAAGTAATGTCTCTGCTTTTGAATATGCTACCTAGGTTGGTCATAACTTTCCTTCCAAGGAGTAAGCATCTTTTAATTTCATGGCTGCAGTCACCATCTGCAGTGATTTTGGAGCCCCAAAAAATAAAGTCTGCCACTGTTTCCACTCTTTCCCATCTATTTCCCATGAAGTGATGGGACCAGATGCCATGATCTTTGTTTTCTGAATGTTGAGCTTTAAGCCAACTTGTTCACTCTCCTCTTTCACTTTCATCAAGAGGCTTTTTAGTTCCTCTTCACTTTCTGCCATAAGGGTGGTGTCATCTGCATATCTGAAGTTATTGATATTTCTCCCGGCAATCTTGATTCCAGCTTGTGCTTCTTCCAGCCCAGCGTTTCTCATGATGTACTCTGCATAGAAGTTAAATAAGCAGGGTGACAATATACAGCCTTGACGTACTCCTTTTCCTATTTGGAACCAGTCTGTTGTTCCATGTCCAGTTCTAACTGTTGCTTCCTGACCTGCATATAGGTTTCTCAAGAGGCAGGTCAGGTGGTCTGGTATGCCCATCTCTTTCAGAATTTTCTAGTTTATTGTGATCCACACAGTCAAAGGCTTTGGCATAGTCAATAAAGCATCTTCAAATAGAACAAAATTACAAGCAGGCAGTATTGATCCCAGAAGCTAATCCTGTAATCCTGCTCACAAGTTCTAGTCACCACGTGTGCACCTTTCACCTTGAGTATTGAATATTCCCTGTTACTCTTTTGACGTGTGCCTCTCGAACTTCGGTGTCTCTTATAAATACCCTTCTGATCATTGACCCCAACTTTGCTTCTGTTCCAAATACAGTTTGGGCATTAGACTTCGATCTGCCCTATAGTCTTTGTCTGTCTCCATGCTTTGTCTGAGTGCTTACCAACAAGGAGAATACCTGAGAAGAGAGAGTTGAAGGTTTTGTTCAGACTTCTGCTCAAGGCAATGGTTTGTTTAGTTAAGGCATAATGTCTCTTCCAAATGTGATGCCTACAACTAAATTCTAAGAATCATCTCCTACTCTGAAACCTTCAGGTTTGGGGGTGGAATGGAGTCTGAGATGTACATGACATTCTGATTCTAAACCATATCCATCTATTTCTTTTTAAAATTTTTTATTGAAGTATAGTTGATTTACAATGTTGTGCCAATCTCTGATGTACAGCAAAGTGACTCAGTTATACACATACAGACATTCTTTTATTTCTTAATTTTGATCAAGTCATATATGTTTTTGTGCATATCTTTATTATAGGTGCATTCATTGGAATACAAACATTTACTTCTGTCACTTAAAAAAACACAATGTGTCACACTGCATTTCTATGAATGAGTTTCTTTTACAAAGGTATTAAATCACAAAAAATATTCTCCTGAGTTTTACTGAGCAAAAGTATGACACATAACCACTAAACCTCATACTAAGAAAAAGTTAGCTTAAATAAGAAATTGAAAAATCTGCCTGCAAATAATACTGTAAAAGTTTACAGTCCATCCTAACCATCAAGGATACTTTCCATAACTTTAGGGTTTGATAGTAAAATATATACACACACATACGTATGTTTCTAATAACAAAGCACTAAAGTAAAATAAACCTGCTTGTCCAAATACGGTTGCGTTTCAGTCAAAGTTTTGCTTAATATTTTGAGAAGAGCTTTCAGAAGGTAAATATTCTCAGCCTTGGATCTAATAGCAGATGTTCATGGTGCCATCTACCGGCCATTTGACTGAGAGACCTGGATTTGGCAAGTAGCAGTTTCCATAGCATAAAACAACCTTCTTATATGCACAGCACCAACATGGTAGCCCGATTTTACTTAAAATGCCCAGCTGTGCGGATTTCCTTTTTCACAAAAAAGACACCGAAATTGTTGAGTGTCACCAGAATGGTTAGGTAGCTCATTTTTGAATAGCAGTGTTTCTAACAAAACAAAGTTTAAGCTGACTTCTGCACTAGAACCATAGATGACCGTCTATGCCTTGCGCGGCCTGAGCACCGTCATAAGGAAGGGGAGTTGACCTAGCCAAGTGTGTCTTCATGGAAACACCCTCTCAGGAACACAGAATGTTCCCAGTAGAGTGAAGCTGATGAGAAAAGTGGAAGTACTGGGTGTAAGTGCTAAAATGATCATCTCTCTGTAAAGAGAGAGCAGCGGACAGACCTTGGTCCTCCCTTCAGAGGTCATGAGATTACCGCAGGCAGTAGGGGATGACTCATCTTTGCCAGTGACTTTCTGAGCAAATTTACTCTTGAGGGCCTGTCCTGGAGGGCAGGTCCAACGTTTTCTTCCTTTGTCATCTCCCCCACTGCGTGCCTGCTCTTCTCCTGGCCTCTCTCTACTTTATACTCTTCAGAAGCTAAGTTTGTCCTCCTCTTTCATGTTTTCTGTGTCTCAGCTGCAGAAGGCCTTGGTGGATGATCCACACATCACTAATGAGCCCAATTATCATCCTGCCTGGCCCCCAGTGGAGCTGCTCTGAGTTTGAAGCTCCCAGAGGCCTGGATGCTATCGAATGTGAGCCCACGGCAGCCACAGCAGGCAGGCTTCAGAGCCTTCCCAGCTGTTCAGTAAGCCTGGGACTGAGCAGCCGTGGTCCTTTCACACAAATCAGGAAGTATCCTGTAGGTCTCTGCACGGAGACCACCTAATCAGACTCCCTAAGTCTTTTTTTTTGTTAAAGAATCTATGAAGAAAGTGCTTTCCAGAAATTAAATTAAATTCCAAACCTGATGTATATTTTGAGGCTAGAATTCAAGATTCTGAGAGGAGGATAGGGTCCCTCTTGAGCCAAATGTCAACTTGCCCCCTTTTAAACGCTATGCTTCCCAGGTGGTGCTAGTGGTAAAGAACCTGCCTGCCAATGCAGGAGACAGAAGAGCCGCGGGTTTGATCCCTGGGTTGGGAAGATGCCCTGGAGGAGGGCATGGCAACCCACCCTCATAGTCTTTCCTGGAGAATCCCATGGACAGAGGAGCCTAGTGGTCTACGATCCACAGAGTTGAAAAGAGTTGTACGTGACTAAAGCAACTTAGCACAAATGCTATGGCTATCTGAGGTCTCTAAAAGAGACGATGTGGAAAGTTTGGTAGAAATTAGGAATCAAAGACAATTTCTTCATCCTTTCACATCAAACACAGGTCTACCTGCATGTCCTAAAAATACTGAAAAGAGTTAACACAATAATATTGGATGCATATTGATGATTTTAGCAATCACCCCCTCCTGAGAAACAAAAATGGAAACTTGAATGGATCTAAGTGTTTATAAGAGCACAAAGTATTAAATCCCAGACTACAACAAGAGTTTAAAACAACAGGTTCTACAAGCATGAGTGACTTTTAAAATAAAGTTTGTACCCAAACATTGTTTTATTTTCAAAGGCTAGTCTCACTTCATCTGGCACACTAAAGGAGCTTGGAAATAAAATGGTTGTTTTTGAAAGAAAATCTAAAGACATTCTTCTAAAATCCAACTGATACTCAGAAGATAAATGTAATGTTCAGGAGATAAATGGAAGATTTATTACTGGAAAGAAAACAGTCATTTTTCTACCTACGATATCTGGGTTATACATACAAGAAATCTTTTAGAAAGGGATAAGTCTTCAATAATTTAACTAGAAATGGTGGGATACTTCCCTGGCAGTCCAGTGGTTAGGACTCTGCACTTTCATTGCAGTGGGCAAGGGCTCAGTTCTTGGTTGGGGAACTAAGATCCTGCATGCTGCATGGCATGGCCAAAAAAAAAATTTTTTTTTAATGGAAGTATACAAAATAGATTTGTGATGCACAGAGAAAGAAAACAAGATAAAATAGTGACATCATTGACACTGTCCATTTGTTAGGGAAGCACACCGAAACTGCCCTCCCTGGCCAGGCACCATAGTAACTATTGGCATGAAAGTTTTACCACAGGAGGTCCTAGTAAGGGAAATGGAACGAATAAGCCACCACCAACCAGAAGAGTTCAGGAAAGATCAAAAGGAGACACCACTGTGTCTGACCACATCCCAGAATCCCTCTCACTGGGATCCATCTTGGCTGAGCACTGTGCACACCACCAAGAAGGACACTTGAGTCAGAATGACTGGCCAAACGCTATCTGGAAATTAATCCCATCACTAGAAAACCCAAGACTGCGAGCCATGCTGCAGAGCAGTTCTGGGCTCCCGTACCCTACTGCTCTCTGCCCAGGCACCCTTTCCCAATAAAAGCTCTTGCTTTGTCAGCTCATTGTCTCCTCAGACAATTCATTTCCAAGTGCTAGACAAGAGCCCACTTTCAGGCCCTGGAAGGGGTCCCCTTCCTGCAACACATTCAGAGCCCAAATCCAGCTGATATAATTTGCAAGTTTTCAATTTGATTTATTTGCAGAGAGATGATCTCTGGGTTTTTTGAGGATCAGTCTCTTGTTTCAAGTTTTCTAAATAAAACTACCAACTTGAAAGTGCTATTTTTACTATAGAAAGGAACCTGGAATATTCTAGAAGAGCACCCAAAACATGGTACACCCAAGAAAAACAGTCTCTGTTGAATTAGAATCTCAATCATACTTGCAAAGACAATGGTGAGATTATCTAGCACCACAGAGAAACTGAGGTCATGTATTTTCAGCACATAAACTCCTAACTATCCCAAGGATTGTGCCTCTCTTTTTTGAAAGAAATGTACCATGCATTTTGAATTTCCTTTGATCAATCCTGTTATTTTCCAAGGATCTACCCATATTTCAACAGATACAAACATGGTGTGTTGAATTCAAAGGAAGAAAGAAAAAGAAGGGTGAGGAAGAGAGGGAGAGAAGAGAACATTCAGAGAAAAGAGAGAGGGAGAAGGAGAAAGAGAGAGAGATCAGAGGGGCCAGAGGAGGAGGCAGAGGATAAGACAGTGATGGGGCAGAGATACGAAATCCAAAGAGGGAGGAGGGAAAGGTGGGGGAAGCAGGAAGGACGGAGTACAGCACAAGAAAGGTGAGAAAGGTAAAAGAAAAAAAAAAAGCAAGGGAGAAAGGGTAGAAAAAGAGACAGGGAGAAAAAATTACCCTGGAATAGAGGGGAATGAGGGATTCCCTGGTGGCTCAGAGGCCAACTGCCAATGCAGGAGACACAGGAGAAGGAGACGAGAGTTTGATCCCTGGGTTGGAAAGATTCCCTGGAGAAAAGAATGGCAACCCACTCCAATATTCTTGCCTGGAGAATTCCATGAACAGAGGAGCCTGGTGGGCTACAGTAGTCTGAGGACTTGGACACGACTGAAAACACGAGCACATACACACACACATACACACACTCTCTCTCTCTCTCTCTCTCTCTTTGAATGAGAGAGTCAAAGAAAGGTAGTAACGGATGGATCCCTGGAGAGGCTGAGGAACAAAGGTAATGACCTGGTTACCCAGCTGTTTAGAATCTCAGCAGGTCCGAAATGGAAGGAATATTATAGAACATCTCCTCCAACCCTTCAGAGTACACATTCTGAAATAGAGCGCAGGGAAAGTTAAATTACTAAACGTAAGTCACATACCTAGATATCATTGTTGAAAATAAGTCACAGAAACAAAACAAACAGGCACCGCAGCTTTTGGATCATCATATATAAGCGCTTGAGCAGCCTCCTTGAGCTTCAGATGGCTGTTGGATTAGTCTGAGATATGGAACCGAGCACCCGCATCGGAGGGTGGTCCGCGTGCCGAGAGGATGCAGAGGCAATCGTGATCCAGCCTCCTCTGAGGTCATCACTTGGCTCGAAATGAATTCCCAGCGCAACCGACAGCTCCATAATCAAATAGAAGTATCAGAAACCAAGAGCAATAATAACAAAACTCTAATCCCTCTGGTATTTAGAGGAGGACAGGAGCTTGAACTCTAAGGTCAGACTGCCTCCGTGTGAATCCTCACTGAGCCGCTGTCCTGTGACCTTAGCGAACATTTTCTTTACCTCAGTTCCCTAGCCGGAAAATTGAGGTAATCACAGTATTGCCAGCTCAGTGTTGCTGTGAGGATTAATCAAAACAATCCGTGGACCCTGTTGACGACAATACCTGGCGCACCAAACACAAATGGTTTGGGATTCTTGTTGGACCGTTTCAGCTTCAGCGCCACCCAGCTGTATTTAAAGTATGGAACTGACTACTTCATTTTTGTAAAATACCTGATTATGAAAACGCCTTTGGCATTTATTTTGAATGAATGAGGAGGACGAGTACTAAGCTGGCATCAAGCCACTTTAAACCTCTTTCTTAGAAGACCTCTGAGGTGAGATTTTCCAAGCACTAGTTACCTAGTTTTGAGACTTCAATGTCCAATGTTATTAGTTATGAAGGATAAACCTAATTCGGCATTTGACTTGATTGGCTGCAGACCTGCTGAAGGTGATTTGCTTTGAAAGGAAAATGGAAACAAAGGCAAGACTTCTTCATTTACAAACATTAATGTTGATCTGTTGCTTTTACTATTAAAATAGCCTTCTATCCATTTCAGCTGAGGTGCTGATCCCTTGGTGACCACCTCCACATCTTTAATGTCACTTCTGAGTGCTCTTTTATTACAGGAAGTGGGGCAAATCAGTGGGGAGGCTGATTAGAATCCCCTTTAGAGGCAAGTGGATAAAAATGAGATTAGGGAATGTGAGCGCATCTCTAAATCACTGCACTTGCCCAAACCAATTACATTTAAATGTGCCTTCTCCTCCAGTCCAAAGAGTGAGCAGTGATTCAGGAAAGAAGAGACCCAAACTCTGAGGTAAGCTATTGTCAGTCATTTCACACACACACACACACACACACACACACACACAGTATGCGTGACTTTCCTCAGATGAAGTGGTATTTTCCCTTTGCAACTTCTTCAGATGTTCTAGCTTTCCAATAACAATACTTCCTATTTATGGTGCACAGTTTCGGGTACTGGGCTGAGGTTTAAATGTGTAATTTCATTTAAGCATCATAACAAACCTGTGATACGGATAGTGTTGCCCCTTTAAAGATGAGGAAACGAAAGCTCCGAGGATAAAAATATTAATAATAATAGTTACTTTTTAAAACACTAACATGTGCTAGATGGTTTTACACACACTGCTTCATCTAATCTTTAATGATTTTGTGAGATAGATTTTTGTCCCCGTTTTAAAGGTGAGGAGAATGTAGCTTATGATTATTTATAATAGTTACGATTTATTACATACTATTTATGTACTGTATGTACTGTGATAATCACTGTATCACATTTTATATATATATATTATCTTTTTAAAATTTATTTATTTATTATTTTGGCTGCACTGGGTCTTCACTGCTGCTCGTGAGATTTCTCTAGTTGTCGTGAGTGGGGGCTACTCTTCTTGTTGCGGTGTCTTCTCTGGCTGTGGAGAATAGACTCTAGAGCTTGAGGCCCCAGTAGCTGTGGCGCACAGGCTTAGTTGCCCCAAGGCATGTGGGATCTTTCCGGACCCGAAATGGAACCTGTGTCCCCTGCATTGGCAGGCAGATTCTTAACCACTGGACCACCACCAGGGAAGTTCCCACAGTATCTTTTTAATTCTTACAACCTAGTGATGTAAATCTTATCATCAGTTCAGTTCAGTTGCTCAGTCATGTCCAACTCTTTGCAACCCCATGGACTGCAGCATGCTAGACTAAATGACGGTACAGCAAGAAGATGATTTGCTCAATATCGTTCAACTAAGACAAGTTGAAGCCAGGATTTTAACCAAGATTTAGGTAATTCCAAAGCCTAAATTCCATACTTAACCTGTACCATGCACTATCCCTATTTCATTGCTTTTCTAACTTTGCGCTTATTTTTCCCCTTATTTCCATTTAATGTAATGTAAATGGCATTATGAAAGAAACTTCAGATCTGGAAAACATGAATTCAAAACCAGTTTGAAGGGGCTCCCACTGTCTAAATCTGGGACAATTTGAGCATCAAAATAAAAAATGACTGTAATGGATTATGATCCTTTTGATAAGAATTCATGAGTCCATGCTGATATGAATAAATGAAGAGGAAGTTCTTCCTCAAAGTAGAAAAACTGTCAATAAATACAGAAAGAATGATGTAATTAGAAAACCACCATAGTGGCAATCACCACAGTAATAATTAACTCTCGTGAGAAACATCGGTGGATGTCAAAACTAGTGGGTGGAAGTGGAGTGAGGAATATAGTCTCAAAGTATCTCCCCACAAAGCATTTATTAATACAAGAGGGAAAATACTTTTACAATAGAGACACAAGGCAGACACCATAGTCTTAATCAAGAGGTCAAAGCTAATACCGCCAGTCACAGGACAGACACCACATGCCTCTCAATAAAATACAATAAAGAGAATACAGCATCCATGATATCATAGCCAAAAATGCATCCTGGGGCCTAATCATGAGAAAACATCAGAAAAACACAAATAGAAGGACAGTTTACAAAATGACAAGTGTATAATTTTTTTAAATGTCAAGATCATGGAAAGATTGATGACATGTTCCAGAACAAAGAGACTGAAAACACAACTGAGTATAACATGTGGCCCTGGATTAGAGTCTTTGTTATTCAAGGCATCACTGGGAAAACTGGCAACATTTAAATGGGGTTTTAGGTGAAGAATATACATTTCTTTTTACCTTTCTTGCAAATTTTCTCTAAGTTTGAAATCTGTCAAATAAAAGGTATTCTTTAAAAAATTCAGCCACTCTCCATGTGACCTTGGGCAAGTCAATGAACTTCCCTGAGTTTGTTTTTTGTTCTGTAAAAGTGGGAAATAATTCAATAGTTTCATTGAGGCCACAAGTGAGATGGTATATGAAAAATATTGGGCATTTATCAAGGGAATCTATAAACACTTGTTCCCTTTTTTGGCCTGTTTACCTAATACTTTGAACTTGACCTTTTAGGGGTGAGGGTTGAGAAGAAGAGCATGACTTATGCTTTGTTTTACAAGGTGAACAAGTCACAGCATTAGAAACATTCCAGAAGTTCCAAGTCTGATGCTCTACCTTGGGTGACCTTGTCTGCTTGGAAACTATCATTCCATTGGGCAGTGCTTCCAAAATTGGGGTCCTTATTTTATTCTTTTTTTATCCTTTTATTCCTTTTTATTCTGGGAGACCCAGAGAGCTTTTTGGAGTAAATTTTGTGTTTTCATTTAAATTAATGTAAACTAATTAATTAAAATTAATGTAATCTTATCAGCATGAGCTGATCATAGTTAATTAACTGACTTTCAGTGCCCACGTTTGCAATTGTCTTTCAAATTCCAAGCCCACATTTACAACAGTGCTTACAACTGTTTAGAAACCAAAGAGTCCCACTTTTGTTATCACAGGCTAGTGAGAAAAAGAAGTGGATTCTATCGGTAATTTATGAATTCACACCAAGTGAAGGCTGCTGCTAGCAAATACAAAGCACCGTGTGACAACCAAAGAGATGTTCCTTCCTTAAGACATCTTATTTCCATCTATCCAACAAACTGTTCTCCTATAAACAATAAACATAACAAATTAGTAGATATGCTGCTAGAAAGTGATGTGTTATCGAAAAAGAAAAAATAGAGCAAACTGAAGAGCATCAGAAATACTGGCTCAGGATCAGGGAGCAGTATCAGGTTCAGTATTACATTTATTGGCCTGGTACTTCCCCGGTGGTCCAGTGGCTAAGACTCCGCACTTCCAGTGCAGGAGGCCTAGGTTCAATCCCTGGTCAAGGAACTAGATCCCACATGCCATAACTAAGACCAAACAAAACCAAATAACCCTGGGGTCATCAAAAGAGACCCTAAGAGAGGTAAGAAGTGGCAAGATTCTGGGTTTCTTTAGAAGGTAGAACCAACTGAATTTGCTTAGAGATTGGAAAGGGATGTGAGAGAAAGATAAGATTTATTGATGACTCCGAGGTTATCAACCTGAAAGATAGATTTTCCAATCACTGAAAAAGACAAGGCTGAGAGTAGAGCAGTTTTAGAAAGGCATACTGAGTTTCAGATGTCTGTTAGTTATCCAAAGGGATATATGAATATGGAGCTCAGAACTGGCCAGCAATGAAAGTGGGCTGCCTTGGTATAGAGAGCCCTAAGTCTACAAAGTGATGAAAAGGGAATATAAGCAAATAGAGAAGAATACAAAAGAATGAGCCCTGGGAATCTACTGTTGAATGCTTGGGGAGAGAAGGATCTACAAAAGAAACTTAGAAGGAATATTCAGGGCCGTGCCATGCTCAGTCGCTCAGTTGTTCAACTCTTTTGCAACGCCAGGGACTGTAGCCCACCAGGCTCCTCTGTCCAAGGAATTTTCAGTCAAGAATACTGGAGTTGGCTGTCATTTCCTACTCCAGGAGATCTTCCTGACCCAGGGATTGAACCCGCGTCTCTTGCGTCTTCTTCACTGGCAGGCAGATTCTTTACCATTGTGCTACCTAGGAAGGCCAATATGCAGTGAGGCAAGCAAATAATCATAAGATGTCTTGGAAGGCAGACGAAGACAAAGATTACTGATCCGGTTCTTCACTCACCTGTAAGAGGACTATACCCCCATACCATTTGC
The DNA here is from genome assembly GCF_000754665.1 of Bison bison bison. Lineage (NCBI taxonomy): Eukaryota > Metazoa > Chordata > Mammalia > Artiodactyla > Bovidae > Bison > Bison bison. The sequence goes on along the minus strand of NW_011494735.1, from coordinate 7,262,255 downwards.
CATGTAGCTTTATAATGCCTGCCCACTGCAGGTGAGGGTACTTCCCACCTCCACTGGGCCTGGGTACATGACTCATTTCCAGTGGGTGTGAATGAAGCAGAGGCTTGAAGTGCACTTGCATGATTTGCTCTATGTCTTGCATTCCTGGCATTTCCCATGAGATGAACATGTTCTAGGTGGCTGCTGGTTGAACGAAAATGAAAGACTGGTGGAGCACACTTGAACCCAACCTGTACCTCAGATCTGCTCTATCTAACTTGCAGGCCTGTGAGCACAGGAAATAAATGTACTCTTGCAAGCCACTGACTTTGTGATACATCACTGAAGTGATCACTGACTATCATAACCACAGAGAAGTCCCCAGGAACACTTATACAAGCCAAAGAGATTAGTGTGGTTTAGATAAATGATGTGACGTTTCTTGCACCTGCATGATATGGTGTAAATTCACTCCCGCCAGTGTGTGTGACTGTGTGTGTGTGTGTGTGTGACTGTGTGTGTGTGTGTGTGTGTTCTAATATTTCTCAGTTGATGTTCATGGCCAGGCCCAGGAACTGCTACACTAGGTAACCTCCAAGGTGTTTTCCAAATTCTCAAACTTCATGATTCAACACGATCCAGCTTGTGCCATTTATTCACTGTGTTACATGTTGCCCCTCCATTCTGACAGCTTCTGCTTTAAGTCAGGCAGAGGTCACCGTGTGCCCCTATGCTTTGCTGCCATTACTTCTGAGATTCTTGGCAATCAGCAAATTCAAGAGGCCCCCAACTTTTTAGAGGCTTATGCACAGCCTTTAGGTGATGGGGAAGGAGGTGCATACAAAGATGGAAGCAGGTGTGGCATGAGTTACCACAGGATTCAGGGAGGAGCACAGAAGATGGTTCGGAGAAGGCAATGGCACCCCACTCCAGTACTCTTGCCTGGAAAATCCCATGGACGGAGGAGCCTGGTAGGCTCCAGTCCATGGGGTCGCTAAGACTCGGGCACAACTGAGAGACTTTACTCACTTTTCACTTTCAGGCATTGGAGAAGGAAATGGCAACCCACTCCAGTATTCTTGCCTGGAGAATCCCAGGGACAGAGGAGCCTGGTGGGCTGCCGTCTATGGGGTCGCACAGAGTCGGACATGACTGAAGCGACTTAGCAGCAGCAGCAGCAGCAGAGAAGATGGTTGGCACTGCACGATCCTGGGTTTCCAGGTCAAATGACTGCTTGTAATAAATTGGGAAGGGGGAAATAGGTCAAATTTTGATTAATAGTACCAACGTGGAAAATAAAAGTTCCATACTGGGAATATTGGATAGACATTAGGGACTCCCCTGGCTGTCCAGAGATTAGGACTCCGTGCTTCCAGTGCAGGAGACATGGGTTCAATTCATGGTCAGGGAACTAAGATCCTGCGTGCTGAGTGGCGTGGCCAAAAATAAGTGCCGTCTCAAAGGTCATACAGTGGTCTGTACTCTGCCTTGTGGATAGATATGATCACTTAAGAGATACTTGGTTGATTTGTCACTTGAATAGAAGACCTAAGATAGAGGAAAAATGAAACTAGGTGGAATATTTGAAAGTCTCACCATCACAGATATTCCATTGATGTACTGGAAATTCTAGACAGGGCCTGACCTTAAATGTAGATAGATATTGGGAAAATAACTGCTGTGATATCTGTCTCTCTCTTTTTAAACAAGCTCCCTGTAACTTGTGGAGAGCAGATGAAGTTAGTGGGAGATAAATTCCACCTTTTGGGAAACTCTTAAGCACTTTTAAAGTTGCAGTTCATCTTAATAAGGCATCAATATAGAAAGGCAACCAGTACTCACATGAGCCTGGAAAGAATTCTTCCTATCTAAAGAGACTGAAGTTAGATTGTATTAGAAAGGCATTTCCCTCTTTATCTTTAGAGATTTTTTAGAATTCCTTCTTTTATTATTATTTCCTTCTCTTTCTCTCCTGGAAGGCTCATCTCTTCCTACTTTTTTACTGATCCATCTCAGCCTACTCCAAAGCAAGACAGCTTAGGTTTAGATAGATCACAGACTGAATTTCATTGTTCAACGACTGTAAGAGAGGCATAAGGATCTTAGAAGCACTCTAACTTTTCTTAAACATTTTAGTATCTTTCTTAGGTAACCTTTAATTGTAATTCAGGTGGTATCTGGGTGTGCGTGTGTGTGTGTATGCATGTGTGTAGGCACATGTGAAACTAAAAATATTACATGTATATATTCATTTTTATTTTTTGGCTGAACTGTAAGGCTTGTGGGATCTTAGTTCCCTGATCAGGGATTGAACTTGAGCCCCCCTGCAGTGGAAACTCAGAGTCTTAACCACTGGACCACCAAGGAAGTCCCAGTGACAACATATTTTTAAAACATAAAACAACTTTCTTCAAAAATATACCTGCTATTAAGTGACCCTAGGAGGCCATATGAGTATTTCAGCTTTGAGGTATTTGTTCATCAAAATATTTCTAAAGGCTGGTTACACTGACAGGAATATAGTCATTTGACAATATAATCTCTGTTGGGTTCATCAATCTCAGTTAAATAAACCAATTTAAGCTAAATAAAATTACGGTGCAAACATACAATGGAAAGTATTCCTGACTCAGCCGCTGTTAAAAAGAATTATTTAGCTCACCTCCAGGATACATTAATAAGTGAAAAAAGACAGATTCAACAGTGTGCGGTGTGCTACCATTTATATGAGAGGAAAAAAGAATATATATGTATATGTTTATAAAAGCACAAAATATTTCTGAAAGAACACATAGGAAACTTTGACTGTGGTGGGTAGAGAGAGTGTGGCCGGGGGAGGAGGACTGGAAGGATAGAAACCTAAGCGTGCCTGTCTTTGAATTTATCATGCATATGACATCCACTCCACAAAAAAGCAAAATAATCAGAAAGAAGTCTCCCGGGTCCCCTTTTGAGTTGTCATGTGGTAGAGTGCTCCATGGGTGGCTCTAGTGGTAAAGAATCCACCTGCCAATGCAGGAGATACAGGTTCAATCCCAGGGTAGGGAAGTTCCCTTGGAGAAGGAAATGGCAACTCCAGTCTTCTTGCCTGGAGAATCCCATGGACAGAGGAGCCTGGCGGGCTACAGCCCATGGGGGTACAAGGAGTTGGACATGACTGAGCAACTGAGCACCATGGGAGCACAAAGGGCTCTGCTGACACAAGGTCACACTTTGGGGTGAACCAGGTTAAGGTTTGAATCCACATGTTAACTGAGAGGCTTTCTGTGGGTCCCTTAACTTCCCTGAAGTTCTCTCCTCTGTGAAATGGCGGAAATGATAACTACTGTAGGGAAGGAATGGAAAAACACAGCAGGCACTCAGAAAACCCTAACTCCGATTCCCTCCTAGCATGTAGGAAGGGACTTGCTTTGGTTATATGATGTCCTTAATAATTTTTAAAGAGTTAATTGATTGCAGGCTGTCCCTTTTCATCTCTGCCACATTCAAAGGTTGTAAAAAAGTCTTTAATGAGGAATGCCTCCCTATGCCACAGGGAACAGACCTTGGTGCCTCAAAATCAAGATCCCAATTGAGGCATTACCATGAGAGAAAAGGTGGGTTTGAAGGCAAAAGAGGGAAAGAAACTTTTACTACTTGTCTTGGTACATGAAATTTCACCATTAAACTTCTCTTTTATATCCCAGTGGCTAGTAAATCCCTAGCAGCCTTGGTATAGATGATACTTAAACCTCATCTGCTAACACTTTGTAGGGAATTAGTTTAAGCAATTAAAATCTTTCCCTTCCCCAAACACCACCACCCATAAAACAGAGGACCAGTGAAAGGGGTGGCTAAGAAGCCCCTAGCCCAGCACCAACTGCAAGTTAATTTTAAAAGTACCTTGCCTCAAGACCCTTTACTGCCATCTGCTGAAGAACTATCCAGGTTCATTGGAGACAATGGCCCTCTGGGAATTGGGAGCCACAAAGCCTGCACAAATGGAAGCTCAAATAGTAAAGAATCTGCCTGCGAGGCAGGAAACCAGGGTTCGATCCCTGGGTTGGAAAGTTCCTCTGGAGAAGGGAATGGCAATCCACTTCAGTATTCTTGCCTGGAGAATTCTATGGACAGAGAAGCCTGGCAGGCTACAGTCCAGTCCGTGGGGGTCACAAAGAGTCAGACACGACTGAGAGACTAACAACAGTCCACAAACCTGCACGACTGTGAGCAACACCTCAAAACAAGCTTCACAGTTTTGCCAAGGCACAACTCTTGCAGCATACACAATTGATGAGTGGCTGTCACCTTTAGGTATGGGTCTTGCATGAATTCTTTGCAAGGACTCTCCTTGTGCACTGATGGTACTGGATTAAACACTGCTCCCTTTTCCCAGAACCTTTAGACTGAGAATATCATTTTAAAGAGCCTTCATCAGTCCATGACCTTCCCAGGTGAAAAAGTTTTTAAGGAGTGTGAATTCATCTTTCCATCATTGTTTGAGGCAGCACCATAAATTGTGACAGTCAAGCGAAGGCCAATGGAATGCAAGCTCTGTGGATGGGAAACAGATCTGTCTAGGTGCCATCAAAGCATGGAACTGGCCATTAGTAACTCTGCTGAGGTCTCGGGTGCTGGGGAGCAGGAGGAGGAGAAGAGGGGGAAGAAGTCCTATGGGGCTCACATAGCCAGCCAGCTCCTCATCTCAAAGACAGAAATGAGGTTTGGCTTCATTTCAGCCCACTGATTGCTTTATTTCAAATTACCCTAACTACTTAGCATGGTAAATTAAGTTGAAACCCCCAAAAGTTTGCAGAGGATGTCATCTAATCTGATTAAAAGGAATATTCCCGTCACAAGCGAGGGAGGAAATGGAAATTACGCTGAGTGCACTGCTATTAAATAATTTGCATAGACTTGCATATGCTATACATCAGAAAAGCATATGCTCTTTAGATTTAATGAAATAATTTTTCTTCTCTAAAGACTGTTATAGTCTCTGTCCTTCCCTATCTGTCTTTTTCTTTTCTCATCTGTCTCTTCTTGAATGTTAAAATTATTTCATGGGAAGAGTACATGGTTATGCATAAATTACATGAAATATGCTAATAACCTTCCTGCTGGCAGGGCTGGGAGGTCTTGAAACTCCACTCTCAAACTTCCCATGTACCCTCCCCATTTCCCCAACTCCATCCTATCCCCTCATATAATTAAAGGCTCCCTTTACAGCCCTTAAAAGGTTGACTTAATTCATTTGGGGCTTCCATTGATGGGGGAGGGTGGTCAAAACCAAACCTTTGACTCTACTTTTCAAGTCATGTTTTCCTAACCCTTAAGGAACAGCACCTAAATCAAAATGAAAAGGAAAGGAAAAATCTCCAACATGCTCATGTCATCTCTATCTGTTGAGTCTATGACGCTGCCATTGTGGTTGTAAGTGTACAATAATCAGCCTTGAAAGATTCTGTACCTGCTCCGCTTTTCCAGGTTCAAAGCCCTTGAACGCTGGCTGCTGTTAAAGGGTCACCCCCATTTTTATCAGTGGAGACAAGGAAGCCCAGATAGGTGAACACGATGCCTTAGTGGTGGTGGGGGGTGGGGGACGGGGGATGAAATCTATCTATTTTTGTATTCTCCGTGGATAGTCACTAGTTTGGGGTAATATTTTAGCAGATCTCATGTTCAGTTGTAATGTAGCCAACAGAGGAATTCTAGTGAATTCCCCAACAAAATTACATTAGGATCAAATGTGATCGTTATAAACACTATCCAGATGTTGAGGATGGACTGGATATAACTCTTTAAGCCCCAAATTACAGTATAATAAATGCAAGCATGGGGATCTGCCAATACATCTGAATTTCGTGTCGGAAACCAGGTCTGACCTTAATTTAACTCTATAAGGAACTAAGAGTTTCCCCACTTGGATAGTCAGGATGAATCCAAAGATCTCCAAGTGCTATATTGTCACAAGTTTTATCACTTACTTGAAGAATGACTGTATCAGATTCTGGAGTCAAGCCAATCTTAGTGCAAGCATTTTATTAACACATTTAGAAAGGAAACAGAATTGCAAATATAGAAATAACCATTGAGGTTATGAAGCAAACCTGTGAAATGAAATACAATGTAATATTAAAAATACATTTGTCCTTGGTAAATCTCACAGAGTTAAGATACTATAATAAGCACTAAAATATTTTATTATATAAACCAGGGTTGCAAACTAGCAGGGCTCACAGAGAAAGATAAAATTTAGCAAGGAAAAACTTCATCCTTTGTCCCTGAATTTTTTTTCCTTATATTCAGGGCTGATATAAATGGATAACTTTGTATTGTAGCTCAAGATCAGCACTGAATGTATCCTAATTAGAATGTTGGTGGTTATAAGGGAAGGTGACTATTTTAAATATTCTAATGTTGATATTTTTTAAAAGCAGGCACTCTGGAAAGCTAGAATTCATAGACTAACCAAGCTGTTAAGCAGTAAACTATAGCATACTTACTAGCTGCATAATGTTGTGCTGATGTTGCTGAAAGAAATAGAAAGTATTGGGCTGGCCAAAAAGTTCATTCATGGTTTTCCCTTAAGCTGTAACAAAATACCCAAGTGAACTTTTTGCAAACCCATTTAAAAAACAAAAATGATTTAGGGAGTGCCAAGTATGCATCAAGTTCTTAAAGAAATGTTTTTTGTCTGGATATATCAAACCATAGAATGGTCTCCTCCCTGCAGAAACTTAAAATATAGTGCCAAAGACATGAGATTTGCAGCCCCCTAAATTCAGAAGTCAAATCCCAAACAAAATACTAGATGAGACAAGTAGAGTACAGCACTGAGGGGCACTGGGTGGCTCCTACCACCAGCTTGCCAAACAACAACACAAAAGCTATTTGTAGCAGTCAAAACGTATTGATAAACACATGAAATCAGCTACCAAAAAAAACATGTGAAACCTGCATTATAATTGTTAAACGTAAGAGTATTTTTTTAAATCACATATTTGTTTGCAAAAAGAAATTAAAGATCTGTGGTAAAGAATCTGCCTGCAACGTGGGAGACCTGGGTTCTATCCCTGGGTTGGGAAGATCCCCTGGAGAAGGGAACAGCAACCCACTCCAGTATCCTGGCCTGGAGAATCCCATGGACAGAGGAGCCTGGTAAGCTACAGTCCATGGGGTTGAAGAGAGTTGGACATGACTGAGTGACTTTAACTTTCACCATCATATTTATATGGTCCATGACCTCCCCCTCTGCTCCTTCTCAACCTTTGTCCTCAACAATTTTCTCACTCAGTATATGACTCTGAGGCAGACAAAGTGTACAAAGGCATTTCAAGAATGGAAGGGTGTCTGAGAAAGAAGGACTTGGATGGGCCAGCACCATGGGCTTCAAAATATTCTCAACAGAACCATCTAAGTGTCCATAGATAGATGAATAGATAAACAATTTGTGGTATATCCATACAATAGAATATTATTCAGCCCTTAAAATCAAAGTCTGACACATGCCACAACCTGGAAAACATTATGCTAAGTGAAAGAAGCCAGTCACGGAAGAATGAATACTGTATAATTCCATGTGTATGGGGTATACTTAGAACAAGCAAATTCGTAGAGACAGAAAGTCAAATAATGGTTACTGGAGGCTGAGAGGATGGTGGAATGGGGAGTTTTTGTTTATGGGGACAGAGTTGCTGTTTCGGATAGTGGAAAAGCTTCTGGAAATGGACTGTGGTAATGGTAGCACCACATCTTGAATGTACTTAAGACCAACTGAACTGTACACTAAAAAATGGATTAATTGGTAAATTTTATATTATGTATATTCACCATTAAAGAAAAGATAGTCTCAGGGAAAAGACAATGGAAGCCAAGGTGCCTGGCAGAGGTGTCTGGAGTACACAAGGGAAAGATGAGTGAGTGCTGGTAGAACAGGATTGCAGAAAATAGACTTCCTCCCAGGGTCAGGTAACTGTAGAAAATGGGAGGGCGGAGGGAATTTACAAGTGTCTGACCCGCCTAAAGGCAATATTCAATTAAAAAGCAAAGCAAACACTGCACAAAGCATCTTCTGGGCAAGGATACCAGTTTTTCAGTCCTGTCATCAGCCATCAATGTGATGTTAGAACTAAAATAAATATTTACTGTGGGGTTTCTATTTCTAAGCATATGCTACCAGAAACTGGAGCTAGAACTTGGGGAGTAAAGGAGAGAGAAGAGGAGATATGTAACAACGAAACAACTACCACCATTTATAGTAAACTTACTGCGTCCTACATAGGTACTGGAAGTGTTTTACATGTATTTTCTTATTTAATCCTCTCAAGCACCTGTGAGGTAGGAATTATATTTATCCCCATGCTACAGATGCAGAAACAGAGGTATAAAGAGGTTAGGTCTCTGGCAGGTAGACAAGTGGAAGAGCCAGCTGGCCATCTGGTTCCAATTTAGGGTCTCTGCCCTCACGGCATAAAAAAGGGTAGACCAGTAATCCTCAAACTGGAACTCTTTTTCAAACATACAGTGTTAAGAGAGACATAAAGCTGTGAAAGTAAACGAGGATACGGTAAAAAACTCATCTTATATACATATTTGAGTGGAAAATGAAGGAAGAGCACGCAATGGGGCCTGAGGATTTGTTAGAGATGGAGGAAAATACCAAGAGTGTGAATGGCACCAAGTCAAAGGAAAAGAAGGTTTCAAGAATTTCAGTAATATCAAAGGCTACAGAGAAAGATGGAACAAGATTAGGCTCCTACCACTAGTGAGAGTGCTGTCGCAATCCACACCAAACCTCAGGCTTTAGAAAACAAAGCTTTGCTCAAGATACACGGCCCTCACTGGGTGGCTGGAATTCCTCTCCACACTGATGTTCTTTCTCCAGGACCTGGCAGTCACCATCTGAAGCACTGCCCTTTGCATGGGAGAGAGAATAGGAGGGTGGCTGACTAAGGCCTAGCTCATAAAAGATTTCACATATAAATGCACGTGTTACTTCTGCTCATATCTCACTGGCGGAAGCCAGCCATGTGGCCAAATCCAAATGCAGGGGATGGGGAAGTGAAATTTTACCATGAGCCTAAAAGAGATCAGAAATATTTGGTGGACAGCTCTGCTAACTACCCATGAGGAGTCTCAATTACAATACACCCCCAAATGTTTACATTGCTCCCCAGATTAAAAACTTACCTCCATTATCTCACAGATCAGATCAGTCGCTCAGTCGTGTCCGACTCTTTGCGACCCCATGAATCGCAGCACGCCAGGCCTCCCTGTCCATCACCAACTCCCGGAGTTCACTCAGACTCACGTCCATCGAGTCAGTGATGCCATCCAGCCATCTCATCCGCTGTCGTCCCCTTCTCCTCTTGCCCCCAATCCCTCCCAGCATCAGAGTCTTTTCCAATGAGTCAACTCTTCGCATGAGGTGGCTTTGCATGAGGTGGCCAAAGTACTGGAGTTTCAGCTTTAGCATCATTCCTTCCAAAGAAATCCCAGGACTGATCTCCTTCAGAATGGACTGGTTGGATCTCCTTGCAGTCCAAGGGACTCTCAAGAGTCTTCTCCAACACCACAGTTCAAAAGCGTCAATTCTTCGGCGCTCAGCCTTCTTCACAGTCCAACTCTCACATCCATACATGACCACAGGAAAAACCATAGCCTTGACTAGACGGACCTTTGTTGGCAAAGTAATGTCTCTGCTTTTGAACATGCTATCCAGGTTGGTCATAACTTTCCTTCCAAGGAGTAAGCGTCTTTTAATTTCATGGCTGCAGTCACCATCTCACAGGAGACCCACAAATCAAGGTATGTTTTATTATTTCCATTTTAAAGCCAAGGAAACAAGCTTAAAGAAATTAAGTTACTTAATTTCCAATGTCACATACTACTAAGTGGCTCCTCTGTCCTTGGGATTCTCCAGGCAAGCATACTGGAGTGGGTTGCCATTTCCTCCTCGGGGGATCTTCCTGACCCAGGGATCGAAACTGAGTCTTCTGCATCTCCTGCACTGGCAGGCAAATTCTTTATCACTGTGCCACCTGGAAAGCCCTTACGACCGAGTAGCAAGGCTGGGAATTGAACTCTAGTTTCCTGACACTTAGTCCAGTCTAGGGCTGTTTCCTGGATGCCTCCAGGCACATGGATGGGGGCAGATGTCAGATTCTGGTGGTTGAGAAATTAGTTGGAAGTAAAGAAATGGAAGCATGTACACACTAAGATGCTTAGATTTGATCTTGCAGCCATGGGAAGTTTCCTAGCTGGAGAGTGACATATTGAAAGGAATGTTTTAAAAGCTTAATTTACAGCCCTTCCAGTATAACCCAGACAGGCAGTCACACGCTCCAGGAAGGATTATTAATTGTTTCAGACTTTCAGGAAAGTGAGTTGGCAATATAGATCAGGAATCTTTTTAAGAAAAGTTCATTCTCTTCTAAAACTCTTCTGTAAGAATATATCAGATAAGGATTAGTAAGTCCATTATTATTACAGAGAAGTATTTTAATCACACACACACAAAAATATTTCAGAAAAAATTTAAACACCCAAACATAGGCAAGTAAGAAAATGTAGTTAACCCACAAGATAGAATATGAGGCTACCTTTGAAAACATTTTGTGGTGTAGGGAAAATCCCCATGATGTAAAGTTAAAAAAACAGAATATAAAACTGTACAGTGTTGAGACAGTTATGAAGATATAAACACATATATTCTTTGGGTAGTTGGATTATGGATGACTATATTTCATGTAGACTTCACTGGGTTTTCTAATTTTCTACAATACTTGAGTTACTTTTACGAGAAAAAAATAAGAAATTGATAACTACACAGGGTGATTAGAAGAGGGTAGAAACAGCAAAAAATCTAGACTTTTATGGGGGCACAGGGCAAGAGGAGAAGTTTGTTATTGTGCTGTTTTAACTGAAAGATGTCACACTGCCTATGAGGCCAAGAGGCACCACTGGAAAGCCTAGTTATTAACCACAGCAGGAACAGAGCTGCAGGAAAGACAACTTAATTACATACCATGGCTTCATCTAGCTGCCCCTCTTCTTTTAACTTTTTACTTTATGTTGGAGTATAACTAATTAACAATGTTGTGACAGTTTTGGGTGGACAGCAAAGGGACTCAGCCATACATATACATGGATCTGTTTTCCCCAAAACTTTCCTCCACCCATGCTTTAGCAGTCCCTCTTTTTATACAGAGGAAAAGAATATTATTAATCTTGACCTTAGTCAGAATGCTACATTTGTGTGGCCAGTTGTCACTCCCCTACAGTTTAGAAAAAGATTGTTTTGAGAAGAGACCTGGGCTCTGAACTGAGTCATGAACTCCTAATACCTAGGGATCTCAAAGGTTTCCTCATTTGTTAACAAGTGCAGGGTTAAAACAGACGATTTTTAAAACATTTTTCAGCTTTAAGTCTTAAGACTATTTTAGTCCATATTAATTCATGTTAGTGAAATCAACCTATAAGAATATTTGTGTGAAACATTTTCAGATAGACCATCCACCAAATAAAACTGAAATGCTTTTTTATATGTGCCAGTATTCTAGGTGCCATATTAAATCTAAGAGTACTTTCTCCATCATCTAACATTTCCAAAAATGGTTCATAAACTTAAAAGTTAGCTGTGAGACTTTTGAAAAGCTTTACAATGGAATTATCCTCTGTTTCCCTCCAAGATAAAGTGTGAAGTGAAATTCATTCAGTCATGTCTGACTCTTTGAGTCCCCCTGGACTATACAGTCCATGGACTTCTCCAGACCAGAATACTGGAGTGGGTAGCATTTCCCTTCTCCAGTGTATCTTCCCAACCCAGGAATCGAATCGGGAAAAGAGCCCAACTAGAGGTGAAAGATGTGGAAGACTTCTTAACACACAGACAAGAACAGACCATAAAGGATATTTTTGGTATTACCTACTTTGCTTTGATAGACAGTTAGCTTGTATTTTTCTTTTAGACACCAATACCATTAACTGAGAAATTTGGGGGAAATTTGAAAATATAAAACACAACTCAATTTCACTAAGGAGGGAGACATAAGGGCTTCCCTGGTGGCTCAGATGGTAAAGAATCCACCTGCAATGCTGGAGACCTGGGTTCGATACCTGGATTGGGAAGATCCCCTGGAGGGCATGGCAACCCACTCCAGTATTCTTGCCTGGAGAATCCCATGGACAGAGGAGAATGGTGGGCTACAGTTCATGGGGTAACAAAGAGTTGGACATGACTGAGTGATTAACACAGCATAGCACAGGGAAACACAAAATAGACCCAACTCATCTTAATTTCCAGAAAAAGACATAAGCCTTCATTTAGTAAGTACAGAAAATATTTTAAAGCAAGATTCAGCAAAATTTTTCTTAAAAGGCCAGATAGTAAATAATTTGGGATTTTCAGGTTAGAGAAGGGTCTCATTCATAAATATTCAATTCTGCCTCTGTCTTATAAAAGCTTCCACAGAAAATAATGTACATGAATGAGTGGGTGTGGCTATGTTCCAGTAAAACTTAATTTGTAAAAACAGATGGCCAGCCAATTGGCTTGACCCTGCTGTAAAGCACATCTTCTCTTTATGCATCCAGTTAAGCTTAAAAGATGAGGGTAAAAAGGAAGAGGAAGAAAAATATAGTAAGCAGAAAAACTGAGATGAAAAGGGAAGAGCCAAGTGGAGAGGCAGAGACAGAATGCAAGATGAGTAGTGATTTGAGCCTAAGGAGGAAATTAAAATAATATCCATACAGAAAAAGAGGTCAGTGTAGAAAACAACAACAACAACAAAACATTTTTAAGAGGAAAAAGGAAGAGAGAAAGACAAAGTGAAAAAGATAAGAAAAACAGCACAGAAGTAGGAAATCTATTTCAATTATTGTCAGTGGACAAATTTTCCACAAAGAAAAAATGCCAGGAGTCATTTATAAATAAAAACACAACTAAACTTGATGGGATTTTTTTCCCATAAGAAGTAAAGAATGTTTCACTCAGAGCTTTAAGTTTTTATTAATAAAAAAAATGTTTTTACATTATATGCAAGAAAACCAGACTGAAGGAATACAGAGAAAAGGGAGATGCAAAAGTGTATCAAATGGGGACAGGACAGGGTGGTGACAGTCAGGAAAAAAAAAAAAAGTGTAAACTTTCCCTGTCCTCTCAGTCTCTGCTCTCTGTAATTTAAAGTGCCAAATTTGATCTGCAACCCTCTGATCTTGCTGGAGATTTCCTGGAAAAAAAATCTTGCTGGCACGTGCCCAGCACAGCCCCTTCACTCATCCTAAACCCAAGCGGTTCCAGCCTACCACCCACTTGCCTTTCCAGAAACAGCTCAATGTCAAATTCCTTCCTGGCACTAGGAACTCAGAGTGTACACTGGTCTTTAATGACAAGGGTGGAAAATCAACCCTGGGTTAATTTCCTCATCCACTGGTCACACCTTAGCATTTCCTTTCAGTTAAGAATCACACCAAAATGACCTCCAGACCTAGGGGTCCTCTGGCTCTTTAGTTCTAATGACTAGAGTATACGCTTCAAGTCTGACCTTTCAAACTTCAAAACCTGAGAGGTACGTGTGAGAAAAGAGAATAAAGAACTCATAACCACTGGGCAGAATTACACTTAAACCATCTTGATTAAGTGAGGGGCCTCCCACTCTCATACTCTCACTCTTCGCCCCCTTCTATTCCTTTCTCTAGCCTGGTGGGCTGCAGTCCATGGGGTCGCTAAGAGTCGGACACGACCGAGCGACTTCACCTTCACTTTTCACTTTCATGCATTGGAGAAGGAAATGGCAACCCACTCCACTGTTCTTGCCTGGAGAATCCCAGGGACGGGGGAGCCTGGTGGGCTGCCGTCTATGGGGTCACACAGAGTCAGACACGACTGGAGTGACCTAGCAGCAGCAGCAGCAGCAGCAGCACTCTCTTTCTCTCTCCTCAAGAGAGACAATTCAACAGCCTCTTCTCAATCCAAACCTGGCTTTAAATAACACTCACATTCAGGAAGTTCTTCTTTACATTTAACCCAAATTCCTTCTGCTACAGTTAAAACCCATTTCGTCAGTGGAGATTCAGAACAGCTGGTTCCCATTCTCTTTACGGTGATTCTTCTTAAAGATTCATAGGCTTATAAAGGACGACCATACCAATTTCACCCAAGGCATACAGCTTCCCTGAGTATTTTCCATGAATATTTCATTATATTTATCAATAACCAATTGCCCAGACTGTGGAGAGGTTACTCACTGAGCAAATTTCTGCAGATGAATAAACACAACAGCCCCTATCCAATTACTCAAGGGACTCCTGCATTAGTAAGTATCTATGCTTTTGTGAAGATGATACTAGTTTGAAGACAGACGGAACAAAGAGTAAACCCAGAGTGAGTGCTTATGTCTGCACAGGGAAGCATGTAGGAATGACCAATCTTTGGCCAATTGCCTACCGCTCTGCTCAAGAATATCACCTCTTTGTGTGACCAAGATGAAGTATTTAAGAATTTTGAAAAATAGTACCCAATGTTGGTCTCCCACTGTAATTTTATCTCCCTGCCTCTCATCACATAGTATAGTTTCTTCTCTAAAGGATTAAAAAACAAAAAAATTAAAAAATAAAAACAAACATAAAAATAAAACCCTGGAGCAATACAAAAGATCTTCAGCTGACTTTTAGGAGCAAACGACATATGTTCTTGAACATCTGTGTTCTTCCTAAGCTATTTTTTTTTCCCATTATTGTCAAGAGAAAAGAGGTTTAGTGGAATGTTTCTCCACAGAGGCACAAGTCTGTAATACTCCCTGTTGATTACATATAAAAGACACAAAATATTAGTTTATTAAAAGCAGCTTCAACCATTGCTGTACAAAGCAGTTCTCTGATGGAACAGATTTATGAAGTAACAGCTGAAAGGTATGCAGATCACAAGATACATGACAAATGTACTTTATTACACGGATCAGAAATACCATATGTACTAGCCGTTACTGTACAGTGATACACAACACCCAACTAAGACTATTTAAAGGTTTTGCTGATATTGAGAAATATAAAGACACAATGTGAGAGTGAGAAAGTGTTTCATAAGATAGCATAATGCCAAGACAAGTCATCGCTTTAGGAAATTAAATATATACTCTGCATATTATAAACTTAATGTATTATAAAACAAGGCCATTCTTTAAATTAAAATGCGAAGGACTTCACCCTATTCATTGTTTAAAGCAGATGTTTATAACGTTTTTCCATACTTTAAAGCGGAACTTGGAATGAATACCAGACTTAACGACATTAACAAATTTAAGATTTCAGATTTTGTTATTTCCGCCAAAAAGATACTTAAGTCTGCAATCATGGGGCGCCAAAAAACTAAAAAAAGGCTAAATAAGTACAGCACATTTCAAAGTGAACAACTTCCTGCAAGGCACTCCTTGGCTGGAAGACTTACCCAGCTTTCCACTGAAATTCCAAGTACAATATTTGGGTCCATTCTGCCACATTCCAACCACGTGGCTATCCAGCATTACCTCGATAGAACAGTCCTCCCAAGGCTACTTGTTTAATTTCCCGACAAACATCTTAGTTAGAAGGCTCTTCCTTAAGACTGAATAGAAACCAGTCTCTGAAGTATACCATCAGAGACATCCATTCTACACACCAGAGAGCCTTGACCACAGTTTAATAGTTGCATAGCTTTGGGCAAGTTTACTTACCTCTCCAAAGTTGGTTCCTGCTCTGCAAACAGGGATTGTAAGAGTATTGATCTCACAGTATTGTCTTAGGGATTAAGTGAAATAGTATATATAGGTAAAGAATTTAACACATTAAGTGAAAGTGAAGTCACTCAGTCGTGTCTGACTCTTTGCGACCCCATGGACTGTAGTCTACCAGGCTCCTCTGTCCATGGGATTTTCCAGGCAATAGTACTGGAGGGGATTGCCATTTCCTTCTCCAGGGGATCGTCCCGACCCAGGGATCGAACCTGGGTCTCCTGCATTGTAGACAGACACGTTACTGTCTGAGCCACCAGGGAAGTCCATTAAGCAATCTCTAAATGTTGGCTGTTATTACTAATATCCTAGGAAATTAGGCTTCCCAGGTGGTTCATGGGTAAGAATCTTCCTGCCAATGTAGGAGATGCCCGTTTGATCCCTGGGTCAGGAAGATGCCTAGGAGGAGGCAATGGCAACCCACTCCAGTGGGAAATCCCATGGACAGAGGAGCCTGGTGGGCTACAGTCCATGGGGTTGCAGAGTCGGACACAACTAAGCACACACGCACCTTTTTTTCCTGCTCTAAAATGTGCAGGAGACTCCTGGCATTTAACTGTGTAAACTTTAGGGGGCTTTGTAAGCAGGCACAAAGCTGGCCTTGGCCTTCCTGCTACCTGATGGGACCCCACGAACAACAGAGTGGCCTTAAACTGGTACGAGGATTTAACAGTTCCCTAATACCCCTCACGGACAGAAGAGTTTGGCAGGTTCCAGTCCATGGGGTCTCAAAAGAATCAGACATAATTTAGTGACTAAACAATAATCCCCCTAAACATTTTCTTGTTAAACTGGTATGCACCTAACGCAATGGAGTTTTTATATTCTGGCAAATACAGAGGATACAAATACAAAGCATGATATTTTGTGTCTGGCATGAATGTGAATGTGAATTACTCTGCCAAGTGGCATCAGAAGTCAGTCTCTCAGCTCGTAAGCTTAGTCAACAACCCACCATCTGCATCCCAGTTTAGTATTTAAATATGTGGGAATTCCCTAAAGTCTCTTTAGATTCCTCCTATTTGTTCTATTTGTGGCTACCACTTCACTTCACTACTCCTACACACTACCCTTCACCATCAACACACTCCAGATATTTAACACACATTTCAGATATTTAAAACAAGTCATTTATAGCCCATTACTGCTTTCTCTAACTCCTAAAAATCATATCCCAGATATATTGAGCCAAATTTTGAAAATATCCACATCTCCTCATAAGCAAATATATTCTGCTACCTATTTATTCTAGGCAGCATGTGAACTATTGACAGGAAATTTATATAAAATGACACTAGAGGAAGAGATGTAGTCAAAACCACTTGATTCTTAGAGCTTCAACTGCAGTTTACATTTCTTCTCTGATTAGCAGCTTGAGTACCAATGAATGTGTGCTATACCATTAGGATGGGGTCAACCCATTCTAAGGGTGTGCTACTAAAGGAATGCCAGTCTGGTTTAGGCCTGGAGATTTGAGATTTGAGAAGAGGTCTATACATCATTTCTCTATTGAAATCTGCTCTTTATCTGATCTTGAGTATCCCAAATGGACTGAACCAAAAGTATTCTATCCTAAAACTACTTTTTTTCTTAGCAAGTTTGCACACCCTTAACAGGCAGAATGGCATTATAAGAGGATAGGCTCTGGTGCTTGACTGTCTGAATTTGAGTCCCAGCTATATGGCCTGTCTGCTTCAGTTTCCACTGGTGTATATAGAGATAATAGGATTGCTCTTATCATTGTTACTATTATTGCTCATAGGATTGCTGAGAAGATTAAATGAGTTAATACTTGAGAGATTTTTAGGACTAAATGACTAAGGCCTGATATGCAATCGATAAATGAAAGCAATTTTTATTGTCCTTAGATAATATTTTAATTTTAAACTTCATTTTTTAAAAAACAAAAATAAAATGTCACATTAAATCCCTAATGTGATTTAGCCCACTCAATCTCATTCCAAAAAAAGGTTTGGTGCTTAGCTTGAGCTCCATCTGGTGGTTTTACAGAATTCTCTGAAGACATCAGTCAGAGATGACAAAAAGCTAGGCTAAATCATTTAAGGGATTAGAGGACTTTGCTATACTTCCTAATTTACAACCTTCAGGAAAAAAGCAATAAAGAAGTGATCATATGCTGTACTTATTTCTGAATGCTACAGTTCCCACCAAAATTAGGTAGCAAAAATCCTGCAGACCACACAGTTCAGGAACTCAGTGACCTTAGAGGCACCCATCACAAACTCTGCCAGTTTTTGATAGCCAACTTGTCAGAGGACATAGGACTCTTGAAAACATATTTCTCAAATACATCTTTATAGTATTTTGATTCTGTTAACCTTTATGTTAAATCCTGACTGTATAAACTTCATGAGTAGACAAACGTTAAGTGAATAGCCTAACATCACTCAAAGGCCCTGGATGGAAAAAAAGCTACTCCTTTGGGAGTCAAACTGGAGATTATCAGTCTCAAAATACATGAACAATACTTAGCACTGGCCTCTAACCTCCAACTTAAAGAAAATCTGGCAATAACACCTGACAATGCTGCTGAATTTTAAATAAACACCAAGTGTGTAACATCCCTGACGTAGACAATTCCTATGATGGTGAAGAGTAAACAACTTAGCTGGTATATTTATGCTGATATTGTCATGGCTTAAATAGACAATATTAGCGACTTTTTATTTCATGAATTAACATTTATGTATTTCCTGTTACTCACAAACTCTATTGTTCAAAATTACACCAAAAGGCAAAAAAAGGCCATGAACTTTTTTGAACTTTTCAACTCACATCTTCTATTAGCTTAAGTATTTAAAAATAATCCACTTTTTGGTGAACTAACCACTAAGTAGATTGAGAAGTTTATTATATAAAATAATTCTAAGACTTTACTAGCATTAAATTTCAGCTTCACATCTCCTGAAAGATTTGGGTTGTCCTTTTTATTTCTATATTGTGTCCCAACCTAGCAACATGCCCAGTACCACATTTGTGTCCTTATGATTAAGTGACTATTCTAATAGGTCTCACTTTTAACTTGGTTTTCCTGAGAAGCTAACAGCCTCTTCTGAGTTCACCCATGAGGGTGAACACCTTGCCTTGTTCCCTGGGTCCCTAACACCTGGAAGTCTGCTAGATTTCTACACTACCACATAGGCAGACCTCATTTTATTGTGCTCTGCATATAACTTTTTTTTTTTTTAACAAACTGAAGGTTTGTGGCAACCCTCTGTCAAATAAGCCTATCAGTGCCATTTTCCCAACAGCATTATTTTTTTAAGTTATAGACATATATTTTAACATAAAAGGCTGCTGCAAAATAGTATAAACATAATTTTTATATGCACTAGCAAACCGAACAACTCCTGTGGTTCCCTTTATTGTGGTGGTTTGGAACAATGTGCAGTATCTCCAAGATATGCTGTCCTAAGCTAATATTTTCTTTGAATCTTCAAGAATGTAGCACTTCCGAAACTGATGTGACCATGTAATGTATTTTTTTCACAACACATCCAGAAAATCTGAGAACTATACTCTGAGAATAATATAAAAACTGAAGAACATTAACCTAGTTCCCAGGATTTTAAATCTTCTGAAAAGATGGAACACACTAACTTGTACATGTTAATATTCTACCTAAAAATTTAAGATTTTTTAAAAACTGAAGAATCTGGTCTTCTCTACTACTAGGAAACCTTAAGGATATATGAAAGAACAGTTCTTTAGGATCTAGATGTATCTTTTATTCTGAATTATACAAAATCAAAACTCCAAATAAGTATATTTTTCAAGTGAGACAACAATTTACTTTAAATCTGAGTTATCTCAAATTTGTCAGTATGATGTCATATTTTACTTTTTCTAAAACTGAATGATTACAACTGCATTAACACTTGAGAGAATTCTGATGTCTGATAATCCCCACATACAGGACAACATTCAGTGGAAATATCAGTGTACTTTCACTCATCAAATAAAATATTTTATTCAAGTTACCAAATTTGAGGAGTTATGTTGGGCTTGAAGAAAAAGGCTAAGTTAAAAAATGGAAATAAACTTTTCATTTGGTGGAAGCTGAAATCCATGTATACATTCTAATCAAAGATTTGTCTCATGTTGCATTTTTCAAGTTTTTAGAGTCTACCAGGTCAAACCCTTTGCTGCCTTCATGGCTTTTACTTTGCTTTTTCCCTTCTTTCTCTCTCGCTTTGCTTTCAGCCTTTTCCTTTGCCTCTGGTTCATCCATATGGGGTACTGCCCATGCTGGTCTAGAAGAGTCTTTTTGTTTCTCTTAATATCAGTCTCCATTTTCATGTCATCTGAATAAAAAATGGAAAAACTATTAATACTCACAAACGAAGAAACAGCCCCATGATAAAGCACATTAATGTAATGAGGACGGTGAATTTAAAAGTGGCATGCAACTACAAAAGCAAAAAAAAATACACATCCTTTATTTGTGCGATGCTCTTTGACTAATAATCAAAACACTCCTTACAGCACATTCAGGAGAATCACACACATGCCATGTGTTCCTACAACCATGAAAGATATAGAAACTATCTGTGAGGAACTAGAAACACCACCTATTTAATCACTAAGAAACTTTCTAAAGAAGGTTGGTATGCAATCCAATCAAAAAAAAGGCAAAGTCTGAAAGGGACATTTTTCCAAAGAAATACACATGGCCAATAAGCACATGAAAAGGTGTTCACATCACTAATTATTAGAGAAATGCAGATCAAAACTACAGTGAGGTACCACCTCACAGTGGTCAGAATGGTCATCATTAAAAAGTCTACAAATAACAATGCTGGAGGAAGTGTGGAGAAAAGGGAGCCCTCCTACACTGGTGGTAGGAATTGGGGCAGCCACTGTGGAAAACAGTATGGAGGTTCCTCAGAAAACTAAAAATAGAATTACCACATAATCCAGCAATCCACTCCTGGGCATGTGTCCAGACAAAACTATAATTGAAAAAGATACAAGCACCTCTATGTTTGCAGCAGCACTATTTACAATAGCAAAGACATGGAAAGAACCTAAATGTCCATCAACAGATGAATGGATAAAGAAGATGTGGTACATATATACAATTGAAAACTATTCAGCCATAAAAAAAGAATGAAATAATGCCATTTGCAGCAATATGGATAAAACCAGAGATTATCATACTAAGTGAAGTAAGTCAGATGGAGAAAGACATATAACATGATATCACTCAGGAGTGAACTCTAAAATAAGACAAAAATGAATCTATCTATAAAACTGAAACAGAATCAGGGCTATTGAGAAGAAACTGGTGGTTCCAAGGGGGAGGGCAATGGGAGAGGGCTAGATTGGGAGTTCGGGATTAGCAGATACAAACACATAAATATAGAATGGATAACCAACAAAGTCCTACTGTATAGCATAGGGAATTATATTCAACATCCTGTGATAAACCACAAAAGAAAAGAATATGAATAAGAATGTGTGTGTGTATATATATACATATATAAAACACTTTTGCTATATAGCAGTAATTAACATAACATTGTAATTAAACTATACTTCAACTATACTTCAATAAAAAATAAATTAAAAAAAAGAGAACACTTACGATTGTCCTTACGATAGTAAAAGTTAAATAGGAAACATTTAGGACATGCGGATTTGAATTACTGCATTAGGGGTTACGTATATGGTTCTGAAAATGTGAGTTAAAAGAACACTTCTCAGATTAGTTGCTTTCTTGAGCTAACTAAAATAGTTGCATCAATAAGAAGTACACTCACCCTTCTAACAGACAGGCCTTAAGAAGAAAATGAACTATTAGGAATGACTGGTCACTTTCAATGAAGTGTACCTGGAAGAGGTACAGCAGCAAGCAGCAAGCTTCTGATGACAGAGCAGACCTGATACCCTGGGGCTGCCACACTTCTTTATCCAGGTCACACTCAAGGTATCCAGCTCTTCTAACAGGAAGATCAGCACAGCAATGCTGTGGTCCATCTATCACCAACCTTATCTATTGTGGAGGACATGTCCAGAATGTCCTCCTCTGGGAACTCACCAGAGTTCTGTGAACTCTGCTACCTGACATTACATTAGTTCATTTGTCTGGTTTACTGTCTGTCTCCTCCAATGTGATGTGAATCCCATTAGGATGGAGACCATTTCTGTTATTCATCATTGTTGCCTCAGGACCTAGAACAGTGCCTGATATACATAAGCCATTCAATAACTGGTCAGTGAATGTTTATTCTGGGTGCTGTTCTAGGTTCTAGGGATACAATGGTCCAAATAAGCTTTGCCCTCATGGACTTCTCAATGGTCTGTTGAGGGGAGAATAACAAAGCAAACTTCAGCCTGTGGTTAGAGCCTTTTCAAAGAGAAGTATTGAAATGAGATTAACTAGGACCAGGCAGGCTGTGGTAAACACATGGAAAGATAATGAGGTGATTTAAGCATAGGAGTGACATAATTGGTTTATATCCTGAAAAGATCATACTGGGTGATGTGACAAAAATGATCAGAAATGAGAAAAAGCTGAGACAGAAGTAAAATGGCTACTACTGTGGTTCAGGCAAGAGATAACTGTCATTAAAGTAAAAGCGTGAAAGCAGAAGAAAAAGGGATAGATTCCTAATGTATTTTGGAGATAGTCAAGATGTGCTGATGGTTTACAGGTGGGTGATAAAGGAAAGAGAGACCAGGGATAATGACTACTATATAGAGACATTATATACACATATCATACATAATATACATATAATACATATATAATATATATATTACGTATAATACATATACATATTATATAATGACACATATACAGCCTCCAACTTCAGACTATATTAAAACACAGAGCACCCAGAATCTGTCAAAATCGAATACAGGGCAACAGATCTTTAAGGTAGTAAGGACAGAGGACTCTCAGAATGGAAGCTAGATCATGCAAAGGGTAAAATGAGGAGACCTCCTTCTATCCTGCCTAGTTCTTGATGCCTGTGTACCCTTCCAACAAGCGTGTGTCTAAGTTTGTCTATTCCCATAGTACTGTCTATTTCTGAGACGCTCAGGCTATTGTAATGGCTTCCCTAGTGGCTCAGACAGTAAAGCGTCTGCCCACAATGCGGGTAGACCTGGGTTCGATACCTGGGTTAGATTCCTGGGTTGGGAAGATCCCCTGAAGAAGGAAATGGCAACCCATTCCAGTACCTTTGCCTGGAAAATCCCATGGACGGGAGAGCCTGGTAGGCTACAGTCCATGGGGTCACAAAGAGTTGGACCTGACTAAGCGACTTCACTTCACCTAGGCTATTGTATAAGCACCAAAGGCTCTGAATAATCCAAAACATGCTTATTCACATGAACTGGCTTTAAAATAGCTTAGCATAGAATCTCCAGTAGCACCTACAAAGAATTATGTGGTATGGCAGGTTTGTAGAGAAGCAAGTGTGAGAAAGAATGGAAGATAGTTGAAAAGGAAAAAGTCACAAAGGGAAGTTTGATATAATTAAAAAAAATTTTTTTTAAACATAATCTCACCTGTTTCATCCTTCACCATACACTGCGTTTTCTCTTGACAATGTTTGGGTTCCACCACAGTTGCTATCTCTTGGACGTCTTTCATTAAAACATCACCATCTATTTTAAGAATACTTTTAAGTCTGCTGAGCTCCTTTGGGGCATTCTTTTTTCTCTTTTCAGCACGCATCTTCCTTTTCCACTTACTCCGTAAACTTTTAGCCATATTTTACCTGGAAAGTTCACAAAACAACATTTCAAAAGCAACTATTTACTATAAAAAAAAAAAGGCAAATCTTTGGAAAACCAAGTCAAAAGGTATCTCTGCAACACATGAACAATTGGAAAGTAAACTCTTCACTTTGTTCATGGATTATGATGGCATAATGTGCAAATTATGTGAGGATCAATAAGGCACATACAGCCACTAAATAACAATTAAAAACACCAAATCTGACAGCCACTAAATAACACAAATACCAAACCAAACTCCCTGTGGCCACTGGCACACTGTACTGTGTGTCAGCCAATTCTGAAAGCTCCTATAGCTTCCATACGAGATGCAGAAATTTAACCATATATGATGTAGAAATTTAATTTCCTCCAAAACACAAAGAGCACTGTCTCCTTACATTCATGTAACAACTTATATTTTATAAATCTTTTAACTGCATCTTGATTTCTCCCAAACCTACAAGTGATCTTACCCACCCCAATTTTCCTCATTATCCACCCTTTTAAGTCAATCTAGGTATTTCAAGGGCTTCCCTTGTATCTCAGCTGATAAAGAGTGTGCCTGCAATGCAGGAGACACGGGTTTGATCCCTGGGTCAGGAAGATCCCCTGGAGAAGGAAATGGCAACCCATAATATTCTTGCCTGGAGAATCCCAAGGACAGAGGAGCCTGGCAGTCTACAGTCCATGGGGTCGCAAGAGTAGGACATGACTTAGTGACTAAACCAGCAGGTATTTCAAACTTGTATATTTCTGTTCTTGATTTCTCTCCACCCTTTAGTCCCAGCCTGTCCCCCACAGAGTAGTCAATGTGAGCTTTTAAAAACTTGAAGGGCATATACAGTCTTTCTTGAAATTAACAATTTTCCACCTCACATATTCAAAATCTACAAGGTTATTTATGATCTGGCTCCTGCCTCCTTCAACTCCTATCTTCTATGCTCCACCCCTCCACAATTACATCTGAGAATAGCCCAATCAAAGACAACCAAGGGACAGTGTGGGAATGCGATGAGGGCTGGGAAGAGATTGCAGGGATTATTGAGTTTAGAGGGAAACTTGTAGGTATGACTCATAACCTCATCTTAATTGTGCCTTGTGTGTATATATATTTCAAAATATTCTATACACTTTATTTATTTATTTATTTATTTTTGCCACCCTCTCCCTCTCCCACAGAGTCCATAAGCCTGTTCTATACATCAGTGTCTCTTTTGCTGTCTCGTATACAGGGTTATCGTTACCATCTTTCTAAATTCCATATATATGCGTTAGTATACTGTATTGGTGTTTGTCCTTCTGGCTTACTTCACTCTGTATAATAGGCTCCAGTTTCATCCACCTCATTAGAACTGATTCAAATGTATTCTTTTTAATGGCTGAGTAATACTCCATTGTGTATATGTACCACAGCTTTCTTATCCATTCATCTGCTGATGGACATCTAGGTTGCTTCCATGTCCTGGCTATTATAAACAGTGCTGCGATGAACATTGGGGTACACGTGTCTCTTTCCCTTCTGGTTTCCTCAGTGTGTATGCCAAGCAGTGGGATTGCTGGATCATAAGGCAGTTCTATTTCCATATACACTTTAAATATGTGCAGTTTGTTGTGCTAATTACACATCAATAAAGCAGTTAAATAAATGACATTTTGGAAAAAAAAAAAAGAGAGAGAGAAATGTCCGAATGACGTTGAGTTCAGTATCTTTACATTTGCCCTTCTTTTGCCTAGGAACTAATCCTTCAGTACCTCGGAAAGGGTTTTTCTGACCTCTGTAAGCTCGCCTCCTTTTATTCTCTATATCATTCTTTTCTTTCCTTCTTAATACGTTTTACAATCTAAAATTAAGTTCTTAATACGTTTTACGATCTAAAATTAAGTTTATTTTCTGTCATTCCCGGTGGTCTGTGGGCTCCACGAAGGCAGTGGATAAATAGATCTTGTTCACTGCTGGATCCCCCAGTGCCTAGCGCTGTGCACATAGTATAGCTTAAGTAAACACTCGTTGAACGGATGACTGGCGGAGTTATCATTTCTGGACGCCAGCAATCACAAACTAACTCTGTCTTCTTATGTACAACTCAAGCCCTGCGAGGGGCAGGAAGAAAAAGGTTACGGAACACAACTCTGAGGGCCGCGGTTAACCTGAGCTGGGCTGAAGAAGGAATCCACTTCCCACAGAGCACTGGAAGCCCGACCAGAGCCGCCAAGACGACGCGAGACCCTAGGAGAGGCCTGCCTTTCTGGACAGGGCTCAAGCTTGCCCAGAGAGGGACAAGGTTTGAGAGGAACGCTCCATTAGCGGCGGAATCAAGTACCACGGCCCACCCCTCACTGAAGCCATGCGGTAAAGAACCCACCTGCGAAAACCCAGGAATTCAAATAACGCACGATGCTCAAGCCGCGTGAATTCTCTGCACTTCCGCCTTCCGGCCAACCCGCTCCTCTGGCCCGCCCCTCCCGGGTGGCGCGCTGCTTGCCGGGAGCCAAAATGTCCCGGATGTCGTAGAGAGGTGGGGTCCTCTGGAGTCCCAAGCTGACGCACTTCCTTATTTTTGGATAAGTTGTGTACCTGGAGCTGGGCTCCTCCCAGATAGATTCTGAAGTTGGTTGTGGAGAGTGCGACGGAGTGCCCGAGTCAAGGGTTCTTGACACGAGCTAGGCCTGCGTCCTGAGCATGAGCGGGATAGCCCTGACACTAACCCACGGAGGGATAACCGCCAGACGACTTTGCCCGTCAGTTAGAGAGCTCAGAGCTGACCTTTAGGTTTCCTGTCACGCCTCCCCGTTCGCAGGACCTTCACCACTGTCACCTGTTCTTCTAGATGCCAAATTAAGATCATCTTTATTTGCAGCCTTAAACTTCCCCATCCCAGCTGATGGCTTCATCGTTGTACACATGTCAAAACTTGTCAAACTATATCTTTAAATACGAGCAATTCATTGTATGTCAGTTATACTTCAAAGCTGTTACCAAAACCCCCCTTTTCATCCCAAATAAAAGTTCAACGGGTAAAATGATCAAACTAATTCAGTTCAACTCACTTTTACCTGACTCATCACTTACCGTATACCAGACACAGTGCTTCGTCTAGGACACTTGGCATAGGTGGTGGTCACATTGATCACAACCACTTCTTTTTATGATTGCTTTACATGTGTTTCTGATAGTATTGGCTTTGGAACCGTACAGGTTTGTGGTATTTATGGTTCTAACACTTTTTGTGAATGACATGAGTATCTCAGAGCCTGGACTTCCTTATCTATAGAATGAAGCTAATACAACCTAATAATCCAAGGTAGGGGATATAAGAGTTCAGCAAATGGCCACTCTTTTATCATTTTTACATAATAAATTCAAACATGCACAGGACTATTTGCAAACAGTATTTTCTAGAGATTTACAACATATACCTAAAACTAGGAAATAAATTCTATAATCATAGCCTAGTAAACTCCTGTCAGGTTACTTGTAAGAGTTCTAAGAATTTATGGGTACCTTTTTTCTTTAAATTTGCACCCTTGAAGAAACTGTGCATCATATGTAAGTTACTAAACTCCATATGAATACAGCAAGGTTTTTTTTTTTTTTTTTAATGGAACAGAAGCTGGAAAAAGCTCATGACATGGTATTTAAAAAAAATAAAAGCTTGAAAAACTTGATTTCTTTATAGAGATTAAATTCCTTTACAGCAACTGAATTTCTATTATAAAGTTAACTATATATTAGATCTTAGCCACCTCTCCCAAAAATAATGTTCACATTGCATTTTAAATTAGAGCTCACTTTCAGACAGTCCAAATTGACACCACCTTGCTTAACATACCTGGCCAAGACTTTGAATAGATACTTGGCACAAAAAAGATTTTTTAAAAAGCCTATCTTATGAAAATGTCATGGTGTTAAATATATGCCATAATTCTGCACAATTGGTTCTTTAAAAGGTTGAATCCTAGATTGCATTGGGCTTCCCTGGTGGCTCAGCTGGTAAAGAATCTGCTTGCAATGTGAGAGACCTGGGTTTAATCCCTGGGTTGGGAAGATTCACTGGAAAAGGGAATGGCTACCGGCTTCAGTATTCTGGTCTTGAAAATTCCATGGATCCACGGGGTCACAGAGTCCGACACGACTGAACGACTTTCACTTTCACTAGACTGCATTATTGAGGGCAAAAAAAATTTTTAACATGTTCCTCATCAGTTCATATAAAAGCAGTTCCAACATAAGAGTTAAATGGCCTTGGTATACTTAAAAATCCTTAATTCATTCCCTCATTCAGACATTTGAGTATGCATTCTGTGACAGGCACTGTGCTGGCTATATGAAGATGCTGCTGCTGCTGCTGCGTCTCTTCAGTTGTGTCCGACTCTGTGCGACCCCATAGATGGCAGCCCACTAGGCTCCTCTGTCCCTGGGATTCTCCAGGCAAGAGTACTGCAGCGGGTTGCCATTTCCTTCTCCAATGCATGAAAGTGAAAAGTGAAAGTGAAGTTGCTCTAGCAACCCCAGGCTCAAGCCCACCAGGCTCCTCTATGGAATTTTCCAGGCAGGAGTACTGGAGTGGGTTGCCATTGCCTTCTCTGATACAATGATGGGAACCAAACTACTGTCTTTAGGAAACTTTAACCTCTGATGTGATAATGCTTAAGGATCAAACTGGACATTGCTTCAGCTCCATTACAGAGCCAGAAGGAGCCTATCGGATGGATGGGATGCACTTGAATACCTGGCAAGCAAAATGGTTTCCCATCTTAAAGCCATGCTACACCACCAGCTAATGGTGCCTCTACAGTCAGACATTACCCACGGAACTCCTGCTCTGGCTGTCATACCTGGATAAAAGCCAGGTGTGAGATCTGCAGAAAAGAAATGAACGTGGGCAAAAGGGCCTATTGCACTTTTTTCCCCCAAATTATACGCAATAAAAACAGTTCTCAGATACTGCTCTTTCCTATTTTCCTCCTACTTCCCCGCTGTACTTTGTACATTCAGGTACTTGTCACTCGGTCAAAGTCCTGCTAATTCGATTTTCTTATTCTTTGTGCAGTCTGCATATTTTCACCTTTATTACACTAATAAACTGAGGTTGCATATGCCCTTTTATCCAACAATTCTACTGCTAGGTATATTCCCTACCTAGGCAAACTCTCATATCTATGTACATTGGGGGAAATACAGGGATGTACATGGCAATACTGATTGTGATAGTAAAAACGGAGGAGCCATATAAAGTTCATTGATGCAATAAATGATAGAGTGCCTGATGAACTATGAATGGAGGTATGTGACACTGTACAGGAGACAGGAATCAAGACCATCCTCAAGAAAAAGAAATGGAAAAAAGCAAACTGGCTGTCTGAGGAGGCCTTACAAGTAGCTGTGAAAAGAAGGGAAGCGAAAAGCAAAGGAGAAAAGGAAAGATATACCTATTTGAATGCAGAGTTCCAAAGAATAGCAAGGAGAGATAAGAAAGCCTTCCTCAGCGATCAATGCACAGAAATAGAGGAAAACAATAGAATGGGAAAGACTAGAGATCACATCAAGAAAACTAGAGACACCAAGGGAACATTTCATGCAAAGATGAGCTCGATAAAGGACAGAAAGGGTATGGACCTAACAGAAGCAGAAGATATTAAGAAGAGGTGGCAAAAATACACAGAACTGTACAAAAAAGATCTTCACGACCCAGATAATCACGATGGTGTGATCACTGACCTAGAGCCAGACATCCTGGAATGTGAAGTCAAGTGGGCCTTAGAAAGCATCACTACGAACAAAGCTAGTGGAGATGATGGAATTCCAGTTGAGCTATTTCAAATCCTGAAAGATGACGCTGTGAAAGTGCTGCAATATGCCAGCAAATTTGGAAAACTCAGCAGTGGCCTGTACAGGACTGGAAAAGGTCAGTTTTTATTCCAATCCCAAAGAATGCTCAAACTACCACACAGTTGCACTCATCTCACACGCTAGTAGAAGGCGATGGCACCCCACTCCAGGACTCTTACCTGAAAAATCCCATGGACAGAGGAGCCTGCTAGGCTACAGTGCATGGGGCTGCTAAGAGTCGGACACAACTGAGCGACTTCACTTTCACTTTCATGCATTGGAGAAGGAAATGGCAACCCACTCCAGTGTTCTTGCCTGGAGAATCCCAGGGACAGAGTAGCCTGGTTGGCTTCCGTCCATGGGGTCACATAGAGTCGGACACGACTGACACGACTTAGCAGCAGCAGCACACGCTAATAAAGTAATGCTTAAAATTCTCCAAGCCAAGCTTCACCAATATGTGAACCGTGAACTTCCAAACGTTCAAGCTGGTTTTAGAAAAGGCAGAGGAACCAGAGATCAAATTGACAACATCCACTGGATCATGGAAAAAGTGAAGACAGTTCCAGAAACTCTATTTCTGCTTTATTGACTATGCCAAAGTCTTTTGACTGTGTGGATCACAATAAACTGTGGAAAATTCTGAAAGAGATGGGAATACCAGACCACATGACCTGCCTCTTGAGAAACCTGTATGCAGGTCAGGAAGCAACAGTTAGAACTGGACATGGAACAGACTGGTTCCAAATAGGAAAAGGAGTACGTCAGGGCTGTATATTGTCACCCTGCTTATTTAACTTCTATGCAGAGTACATCATGAGAAACGCTGGGCTGGAAGAAGCACAAGCTGGAATCAAGAATGCCGGGAGTAATATCAGTAACCTCAGATATGCAGATGACAGCACCCTTATGGCAGAAAGTGAAGAACTAAAGAGCCTCTTGCTGAAAGTGAAAGAGGAGAGTGAAAAAGTTGGCTTAAAACTCATCATTCAGAAAACTAAGATCATGGCATCTGGTCCCATCACTTCATGGCATATAGATGGGGAAACAGTGGAAACAGTGGCTGACTTTATTTTTCTGGGCTCCAAAATCACTGCAGATGTTAATTCCAGCCATGAAATTAAAAGACACTTACTCCTTGGAAGGAAAGTTACGACCAACTTGGATAGCATATTAAAAAGCAGAGACATTACTTTGTCAACAAAGGTCCATCTAGTCAAGGCTATGGTTTTCCCAGTGGTCATGTGTGGATATGAGAGTTGGACTGTGAAGAAAGCTGAGCACCGAAGAATTGATGCTTTTGAACTGTGGTGTTGGAGTAGACTCTTGAGAGTCCCTTGGACTGCAAGGAGATCCAACCAGTCCATCCTAAAGGAGATCAGTCCTGGGTGTTCATTGGAAGGACTGATGTTGAAGCTGAAACTCCAATAAGAGCTGACTCATTTGAAAAGACCCTAATGCTGGGAAGGATTGAGGGCAGGAGGAGAAGGGGACAACAGGGGATGAGATGGCTGGATGGCATCACTGACTCGATGGACATGGGTTTGGGTGGACTCCAGGAGTTGGTGATGGACAGGAAGGCCTGATGTGCTGCAGTTCATGGGGTCGCAAAGAGTTGGACACGACTGAGCGACTGAACTGAATGGATGGTTGTTTTTACAAAATATAACTACACCAGTGGTTAAAAACTATATTTCCCAAACCAAACAATGATTTGCTAGGTAAAAAGAAAAAAAAATGACCTTGTTACAGAGTGAAGTAAGTCAGAAAGAGAAAAACAAGTATCATATTTTAATACATATATATGCAATCTATACGGTTCTAGTACTGCTGAACCTATCTGCAGGGCAGGAACAGAGATGCAGACATAGAGAATGGACTTGTGAAAACAATGGGGAAAGAGAGGGTGGGATGAATTGAGAGTAGTGCTGACATACACACTACCATGTGTAAAAGAGATAGCTAGCAGCTTCCTACTACTAGTAACTACTAGTTACTACTGTAACACGGGGAGCTCAGTTCAGTGCTCTGTGATGAGCTACAGGGGTGGGAAGGAGGCCAAGAGGGAGGGGAGAGATATATATAGTTATAGAAACCAACACAACATTGTAAAACAATTATCCTCCAATTAAAAATAAATTTTAAAAAACGGTATTGTTTTACATTTTTTAAATGTCGTTTTTATCTGCATTTGCTTATTTATTATCTTTAGTCACAATTCAGTACATTCTCCCTTTTGACCAACAATAATAACATTAATAACAGCAGCTGACATTAATAAACACTTAGTTTATATGATATACTCATCTCACTTAATCCTTATAACAATCAGTAAAGAAGGTGGTGTTATTCCTATTATAAAGATGAGGTAAAAGACCTAAGGAAGGAAGGATAAGTAACGTGCCAAAGGTCAAATCACCAGTTGGTTACACAGCAAGGATTCCAATTTAGATTCTCTTACCTACGATGCTATGTTAACATGAGTATAGCATTATGCAACTGGATATTCAATAATTAATTGATAGTGATGGGGTCAAATTTACATCTAAAAGTCACCAAAGGCTGTATCTATATACTACTAATTTATTTCAGTTTAATAGCTGGGAAACAATGCTTAGTGAGTGTTACAGGCTGAGTTGTACCCCCTGAAAATTCATATAATGAAGTCTGTCTTAATCTATTTGGGCAGCCAAAACAACACACTATAGAGACTGGGTGGTTTATAAACAACAAAAATTTACTTCTCACAGTTCTAGAGGCTGGGAAGTCCAAGATCAAGGTGCAGGCATATTCAGTGTCTAGTTTAAAGGTCCTCTTCCTGGTTCATAGACTGTCTTTTCATCATCAGCTCATGTGGCAGAAAGGGTAAGCGGTGTCTGTGGGCTCTCTTTCAAAAAAAGAGCACTAATCCCACTCGTGAGAACTCCATCCTCATGACCTAAGCACATCCCAAAAGCCCTACCTCCTCATAGCATCACAGGGGGCATTAGGTTTCAACAAATTATTTAGTGAATGCAAACATTAGGACCAGTGCAAAGTCCCAATTCCTGGTACCTCAGAATGTGACTGTATTTGGAGACAGAATCTTTATAAAGAAGTAATTAGAGTAAAATGAAGTCATTAGGGTGGGCCCTAGTCCAATATGACTGGTATCCTTATAAGAGGAAATTTGAATACAGACAAGTACAGAGAGAAGTCCACATGAAGACACAGGGAAATGACCATCATTCAGGCAAGAGAGGGAACTCAGAAGAAATCAACCCTACCTTGACCTCACACTTCCAATCTCCAGAACTTTAGAAAAGAAAGTAAATTTCTGTTTAAGCCATGCGATCGGTGGTACTTTGTTATGGCACCTTAGCAAATGAATGCTGTCAGGAATTTGCTAAAGTTTTATTGGTCATTGGTATACTGCTATAATTTTTAAATGAAACTTGTACTTTAAAAACTAAGAATGTTAACTTCTATGTCAAAATAACTGACTTAAGCACACTTTTAATTTTTAATGCATCATACTGTAATGAAATGTCATTAACATTTTAATATAATTTTATTGTAATACTGAATAATTCCCTGTAATTTATCTTTCATACTTTTTCCTTTCTAAATAAGATTAAAATCTAGTCAAAGGAGATTTATACTTTATAATACACAGCATACAAATAAGATCTTAAAAGTATTTAACAATTATATCTCAAACTTTATTACTTAAGGAATCAGTTTCTATATACTGCTTTCAATCACTTTTTATTAGCTGCTTCCAAAACCCGTAACAGGTGCAAGAAGAGATTGATGATATCCAAGTAGAGGTTGATGGCAGCTAATACATACTCTTCAGGTGACAGCCTGTGCATCAGTGAGTGTGTGTCATAGATGATGAATCCGCAGAAAAGAAGGGCTCCCCCAGCAGCCAAGACCAACTCCACTGTCTCACTGTAAAAAAACAACTAAAGGCAAGAGATTATTGTAATAGTTTTATATTTAAGAACAGCATTAAGAATACTTAAGTTACTTATACTCTACATACATATTTAATAATTCTGTACAACTTTGAATACAAATGTTAAAAGTAGAAAAGGCAGGGCAGGTCCACTTGTGTTGGATGAATGGGTGAAGGGAGGAACCAATGAATATTCTCCTTTCTATTAAATTACCCACCTGACTTTGAACAGTACCATTCCAAACATAAATTATTTAAAATCTATTTCTTACTCAGAATTACATGTGCCACTTGAAGATTAGCAATTTCAAGTGAGGACCTCTTTCTATTTCATTTAACTCATTTGTTCATCTTTCTTTCAACCAATAATATTAACATAAGACCTTGATTTTTAAAATATCATTTTAAAATCATTCTACATACAAATGTTCCAGATAATTATAACCAAGTGTCCTACAATAACATGTCTCTTACAGCTTTTTGAGATTATTTGTATTTCAAGTTATCATTCTAAAACAACTTACCCTCAAGATTCCTGACAAACACAAAATCCACAAACCAGCAAACAGTCTATAAAAACAAAAATTTTAATAATTTAGAATATTGTTCCTAACCAAAAACCTTTGTAAACTCATTCAGCATTTTCTGAATAAATAAATCCATCCTGATATTTGGCAAAGAATCACTGAAATGTAAGAATTCTTAAACCTACAATGAATATTACAGAATACCCAGAAATTGAAAGAACAGCTATCTATTCAACATTTGTTTTTATGGTGTATAAGACTAATTAAGAGTATAATTTTTAAAGTTTCAATTGGAATATAAAGAAAATATTGACATAAGCAAAATATCATTAGAAATATCATTTAATTCAGAGAGCTATAAAACTTCTTAAAAATATATAAATTTACCAATGAAGCATAATTTCATTTTTAACCAAATAACAAATGATTCTGTGAACACGCATATCCATTAGAGTTCCCAATGTACACTCTGTTTTATTCTGATGTATTAAAGAACTTAATTTATGCACATAAATTTGCCACTGCTATAATTTTATGAGTTATCATTCATTATATATAAAATAAAATTATATATTATATATGTAAGATATAATTATATGACAAGGACATCTAGGAAGTCAGTCCTATTATCTTATGAGACTTGGAAGCCTGAATATACATCTGCTGCCTCAGGCCACAAGTACACTGACCAAATTTATGCTCCCTCCTTAAATAAAAATGAGACAAAATATACGAAACAACAGTTTTCAAACAATAAGCAGCACAGGACAATGAGTCCTGAGATAAGGGAAACAAAGAAGGTGAGCTCTACAAATGACCCAGCTAGAGTTCCCAGGCCACAGTGCAGGGACAGGAATCCATATGCAGCTTTGTGGTTTCCTCGAGTTGAAGAGACGAGAATTCAGAGGTCAGAGAAGCTAAAGTGGTAGACTTTGAAGATCCAAGTTCTAGAGAAAAAAAGGGTTATACAGAGATTTCTGGTGGCATGCAGAGGGTTCTCCTCCAGTCTTTAGCTAAGTACTTATCAATGCATATTTGTGAGGAAGTACCAAAGTCTGGAGAAACCACCACCAGAGAGAACCAGGCAGAAAAATCCTCAGATGCACTAAAGCCAGGAATAGTTTTGATTCACACCAGCTAGAGTGAAAAGACCTGAGACATGGGGCTTTGAGTAATCCTCAGAAGGATACTATCTCAAGAGTGGGGCCAAATTAGCCCTGAACTAAAAGCTGTTCTGGATCCAGCTAACAGAGCTTAAAAACAAGCCTCAAAAGATTCAGACCATTTCCAAAGAACTTAATTGCTTCCTAGAAGAACAGAACCTAACACATATGCAAAACAGGAAGCAAAAAAACAAAATTATATATATATATATATATAGCTTCTCCTTAAATCATACTCCATTCTAATACAACTGTTTATGCATCCTGCACAATTGTCAGTGTTGGCTGACCAATTAATATTTTATCCCAGTAGAGACTTCTGATAATCTGGTTGTTGTTCAGTTGCTAAGTTGTGTCCAACTCCTTGTGACCCCATGGACTGCAGCACACCAGACTTCCCAGTCCCTTCACTATCTCCACTATCTGGAGTACCAGGAAAAAATGGGGAGGAAAGAAAGTTTTGCAAGACTAGACTACTTGTAAATTTTTAGTGCTTTAACAGGAAAAAAGCAGAAAACGTTTGGGTGATTATGTGCCAAAAGAAAGCCATTGTGAGCTTAGGAAAGATTCTATGCATTCTTACCAAGGTGAGGGCAACACAGTACCATTATCCTAATATAAAAAGGATCATTCCTTATATTAGTTTGAAGAAGGATACAGGTTACTTAAGATGGATCAAAAAATTTAAAGTTCATGCAGACTTCCTTAGCACGTGGGTCACAATTACCTTGCTTTTGCCACAAAGATGTGGATGGTAACATTTCCCACAGTTAATGTTAAGATCTAAATAATTCAGGTAAATTTCATACCATTTATAAAGCATGCAAGCCTATAGCCTCTCTAGAAAGCTTAAATTTCAGGGCATTCACTTCCCTTTCAATATAGAGGTGAAGCAAAAAACTCAAAGCTACTTTCCATCTCCTATCATGTATGCTCCAGGAGAGTAGGGCCCTAGTACCCAAAGGGATGACTTCTCATTACCTCCATTTTTAAAGTATCCAATGCTAACAGTACAGCACCTCTCTCAAAACGAGGTAGTAGTGAAGATATCTATCTATCATAGCCATGATAAATATATCACTTACCCTGCTCCAAATTTGCTGAAATCTCTCTTAGACTGTAAAGTATATACAGTCAAACCAAGAAATACTGCACAAGTCAGTATGAAAGCTTGCAGGACAACATACACATCATAGAAAGTAACTGTAAAATTACAAAACATTGATTAAAAATACATATAAACCATATAAAAGCTTTTTTTCTGTCATATAATAGAAATGCCTTATTTTGTCCTATACTACTTGCCAATAAAAACAATTATGAAAAGATTCCTTATTCAGTCTTCAACTCTTGTATGGTAAAACCACACCCATAGTGCAATAAGCAGGCTCCAAAATATACAACATAAGGAGATCACATCATTATGAAGTTAAAGAAATGGCTAGAAGATAATACACAGCCAGCTGGTTTAGGAGTTTAGGGAATATGGTGAAATAATTTTCACCCATTTCTATCCCAGCTGCAGTTCATCACCATTTGTGGTAACTGTCAACTATGGCTTAAACCATCAATAGTGATGGTTCTGGGTCCTGTGGCTGGCTGGGAATTCCTAGGCAAGAAAAATATTGGGGCTGTCTGGGGTTGTCTGCCATTTACCAGCACTGTAGGCAATAGAAACCAACCACGAATTGCTTTATATCCAAGTCTGCATTATCCTGGAGAACATTATTGGGGTTTACTGGATATATATCGAATTTACTCCAGAAATTTTAGAATGACCATCTAGACTGACTATAGCAATTGTAATAAAACTGCTCAACATTTTACAGAATACTGAATTATAACCTCTTTAAAGGTAATTGAGTGTTTTGAACTCAAATCCATTTAAGTAATTTTTAATCTGAGAGGGATAAATTATCCAAGTTCCTTCTGTTTCTAAGTAGTTGACTTTATTTATCCCACACAGGGTTAAGAAGATGAATATGCAGAAAAGATAAAACATGAAATCACTTTTGCTTCTTCTCAGAAATTTCAGTAAGTTCAGGTGGATTCCATCTCTCTCCAACATCCCTTACAAATGGTGGATGCCAGAGAGGACAGAGATAGACTTAATAACACAGTAGTAAGTAATAGATAATAACACTGATAGTAAGTTAAGTATTAATAATACTTCCTTTCCATGTTGAGAAATTTCAACCCTATTTAGTTTGGTGGTTATTATTTATTTATGTTCTGATTCTTTTATAAAAAGAAGAGATGAATTACCAAAAAACATATAGACAAAACCTAGCATGAAAAAGTTAAAAACAGTAATGACAAAATAAGAAGAGAAAAATACATTAACAATATGGATCCACAATTTATTGCTATTGACAGTAACAGTACATTCTGATCTTTTTTGGTATCCCAGATAAATAATTTTGAAACAATCAGAATTTTTATTGTTAATCACAAAATTTTTTACTTGAGATATTATTATATAGGGTACATCAAATAAATATAACAGATACTTCCTTTTAAATATTATATATATTTAACACAAAATACAAGACAGAAATGACTATTGTTTCTTGTAGTGCCCTCTGATGAAATATGAGGATGTAATAAGGTACAGTTCAGTGCAGGCAATTTGAGATACTGAGCTCATGTGATGAAAGAGCATGGTTCCAAACATGTTATTAGTTCTTTTAAGATCCCTTTAAACAAGAAAAAAGATTAGCTATAGTTGTCTTTTTTTTATTTTTGGCTGCGCTATGCAGCATGTGAGATTTTTAGTTCCCTGACCAGGGATTGAACCCATATCCTCTGCAGTGGAAGGGCGGAGTGATTAACCACTGGATTGCCAGGGAAGTATCTGATGTTGTCTTGTTGGATAAACAAAATGAATATTGTTCTCTGTTCCTATTGTTTTCCTAATTCTTTTCGACTTCCTCTGAACTCAGCTAAAACTATATAAACATTTACTTTTTGCTTATATTTTAGGAATTCTTCATTCTATGCCACATTTTTTAATATGACATTACATGATGTTAAGCTTTAGCCCCAAACACTTTTTTACCCAAAAGATTTATCCACTTTAAAAAGTTACTGTAATATACAGAAGCACAATTATGGCTTACCAACGAAGGCCACGGTCAGAGATTCCAACAGTGTCTAAGAAAAAGAGACTGAAATTACATAGATGCATGTAAAATTTATACTGTTAAGTACATGTTCTGATTTCCAGGAATTCAAGGTGATTTCATACCCATGATCTCATTTTAGTTTCAGAGCAGCCTTTTGAAGTATATGGGACATATAATAAGCCCACCATAATAAAAATGAGACCTCAATGTATTAAATGAAAATATTTAGATTCTTTTCTTTTTTTGACTGTGCTGCACAGTTTGTGGTATCTTAGTTCCCCAACCACAGCAGTAAAAGCAATGAGTCCCAACCATAGGACAACCAGGGTATTTCCATGAGAACAGATTCCAACTGTTATACCATTATTCCTTAAACTCAACTAGATTTTTCATATCTGCAACAGGGAGATTCTAGAAGTAATATAGAAAATTCTATTTTTCTCACTCTTTATGATGTAAATAAAGTTTAAACTGCAAATCACATGCACATTTAAAAAACCTCACTACCTCACACAAACAAACACGGAAAGAATATAATATTTAGATAGTACTTTGGTGTGGCAGGACTGGTCTCCTTTAGGATGGACTGATTGGATCTCTTTGCAGTCCAAGGGACTCTCAAGAGTCTTCTCCAACACCACACTTCAAAAGCATCAATTCTTCGGTGCTCAGCTTTCTTCACAGTCCAACTCTCACATCCATACATGACCACAGGAAAAACCACAGCCTTGACTAGACAGACCTTTGTTGGCAAAGTAATGTCTCTGCTTTTCAATATGGTGTCTAGGTTGGTCATAACTTTCCTTCCGAGGAGTAAGCGTCTGTTAATTTCATGGCTGCAGTCACCATCTGCAGTGATTTTGGAGCCCAGAAAAATAAAGTCTGACACTGTTTCCACTGTTTCCCCATCCATTTCCCATAAAGATGGGACCAGATGCCATGATCTTATTTTTCTGAATGTTGAGCTTTAAGCCAACCTTTTCACTCTCCTCTTTCACTTTCATCAAGAGGCTTTTTAGTTCCTCTTCACTTTCTGCCATAAGGGTGGTGTCATCTGCATATCTGAGGTTATTGATATTTCTCCCGGCAATCTTGATTCCAGCTTGTGCTTCTTCCAGCCCAGCATTTCTCATGATGTACTCTGCATCTAAGTTAAACAAGTAGGGTGACAATATACAGCCTTGATGTACTCCTTTTCCTATTTGGAACCAGTCTGTTGTTCCATGTCCAGTTCTACCAGTCCTGGGTGTTCACTGGAAGGACTGATGCTGAGGCTGAAACTCCAATACTTTGGCCACCTCATGCGAAGAGCTGACTCATTGGAAAACACCCTGATGCTGGGAAGGATTGGGGCAGGAGGAGAAGGGGACGACAGAGGATGAGATGGCTGGATGGCATCACCAACTCAATGGACATGAGTTTGAGTAAACTCCGGGAGTTGGTGATGGACAGGGAGGCCTCGAATGCTGCGATTCATGGGATCGCAAAGAGTTGGACATGACTGAGTGACTGAACTGAACTTGGTGTGGCAGAGTATTGAAACTGTCCCTCAGTATTCTTTTTTTCTTTCTTGGTAACAGAATTTTGCCTAAACATATACCCATTCAGATTAAGCATTATGTTTTCAGCTTCCCTGGCAGCTATATCTGCAAGAATCTAGATCTAAAAGCTAGAATATAGTGTGACTATATTCTAGTCAATAGAATGTGAATAGAGAGACATACAACCCTGAGGAG
This sequence comes from Bison bison bison, assembly GCF_000754665.1. Taxonomy (NCBI): domain Eukaryota; kingdom Metazoa; phylum Chordata; class Mammalia; order Artiodactyla; family Bovidae; genus Bison; species Bison bison. The sequence goes on along the minus strand of NW_011494735.1, from coordinate 7,222,454 downwards.
CAAAGAGGTTTGCTCTCTCCTTTCTCTTTTCATTTTTTAAATAGATAGAATGCAGGTATGGTAGTAAGCTATCTTATTCGATGCAACTTTATTTATTTATCTTTTTAATTTTTTTTTTCCGATGCAACTTTAGAAATGTCTAAACTATAGCAGTGTCTGGGCCCCTGACAACTTCACTAAACAGTCATTCAGATTTTTATATGAAAGAGACATAAGCTATCTTGTTTAAGCCATGTCAAAAGTAGCTGAACTCATATCCTAAATAAGAATTAGGGATACTGAGCTTCATCCTCAAGCTTCTTTCCCCTTAATTATATCTTTGTTTTAATTGTTTATTCTAGTTAGATTTTATCTGATAGACAATTATCATAAAGGTAATGCCTTGATTTTTTAAAAAACTCATTAATTTGGTTCTGCTACTGTTACATATATATATGCATTCAAATAAATAAATTTAAAATTCAGGAATAAATGTTAAGGAAACACATTGTCAAAGTACTTACAAATCCAAAAAGCAGGTATAGGTTAAGGGGATGCTTATGTCTGTTTACAGTCAAGGCTAAAATCAAACCCAAGGATCCAAGGGCCAACACCAAAATTAAGGCAGGACTGAAAGACAAAAAATTAAAAGCATTCTCAACTTAAAAAAATACCATAAATAACATCCAATTTAATAATAAAATTTCTCTATGTGTTCATGAAAGTACAGGAAAAAAAATTTGGAAGGATCTAAACCAAACTGACCAAAGAAATTATTTTTCCATGGGGAAAATTTGAGACTGTGAGATGGGAAGGAGCAGGAAGACAAAGAATCTTTCCCACTATGAATGTGGAAAATGTAACCTTTTTACGTCATGAATTTCTATTATATTGAATAATTTTTTCAATTAGCATAATGCCTTTTTTAAAAACTAAAACTCAATAAAGAAAAACTATTAAATAATAAGCAAATTTTATACCTAACTACTTTTTTAGGGCATTTACTATATAGCTGTAACTTAAAGAACTTACTCCAAATAGCAAACTAATAGTTCAAGATTCCCCTTTTGTAAAGGAAGGATAGAAATTATCTACTTCTAAGAAAATATTCATTCTTTACTTTTCTTTAATATAAAGTCTATATTACTCTTACCCATGGAAATAATTATTTTGGAGGTCAAATCTTAAACAAATTAGGGAAGAACCATATGGAACTCCTCTGAAAGGATTTCAGTGAAATTTTCCTAGCTGTGAACTGACACTAAGGTAAATTTAACTTTTCAAGCACTGTCTTGGGCTTTGGGGACAGGGCATAAGTCTAATAAAGACACACTCAAAAAATTACATTCAATAAAAATTCTTAATGGAGATGAGGGGTTAACTCTATGAAACCAAGCTAAAAATGTTGGCGGTAAATACCATATTATAGATTATTTTTCTTGCAAAAATTTATTTACAAGAGTTAATCAATCCTTTTTACATTCTAACCTCAAAAGTTAATAGAAAAAAAACCCACTACCTTGCTCATCTTATGCCCTTTGAGTCACATGCAGTGGCTGAAAATGATTCTGAATCATGTCATTACCTTACCTTTCATGTACAAATGTCCGTATAGAATCAAAGTATAAAAAAAATGCCAATGTCACTGTAGTTAAGAGAACTTGGACAGAAAGGATGCTGTAGACTTTTCTTAGAAAGGCTGAAAAGAGAAAAAAGTTACACATGACTATTTTCTTAAGCATTTATCAGAGTACAGCAAGATCAGGTTTCTTCTTAGACACATTAAATTACTATGTAAATTCTTTCTTAAATCTTAATCCAAATATCACAACTGTAACTAAAACTTAAAAAAAAAAAGCCTCCCAGAAAATAAAAAATTTTGTTAACTATACTCCAGGAAGCATGAGCTTAAAAAATTAAGTTAATGGGCCAGAATACAAATGTTTCCATCAAAACAAAATGAAACCATCAAATCCATATTTGTGCAACATACAACAAAGCAAAGGATTAAAACCAGAACATGTTTTAAATAACGAAGTTATCTTGAAAGTGAAAAGCAGGAATAAAAAGCATATGGTTAAATATAAAATTTAAAAAGAAATCTTAATTTCCAAGCGGTGCAAATGTTTCCCTAAAATGAAGCTTCTCCATAAAAGGCAAATAATATATAAACTTACTTTCACTCACCTGTTTTTATTTCTCACTTCTAGTACCTTTGCCTCTAGTTTCTATATAAGAAATTCTGACTTTCAAAATACGTTATTACCAACATCCTTATTACCAACATCCATAAATCAACTCCAAAGCGCAATGATCTAAAAATATTTATAAAAGTCTTCTGATACATAGAAGACTTCCCAGGTGGCGCTAGTGTAAAGAACACACCTGCTAATGCAGAAGATATAAGAGACATGGGTTCGATCCCTGAGTCAGGAAGATCTCCTGCAGAAGGGCATTGCAATCACTCCAGTATTCTTGCCTTCAGAATCCCAGAGAGAGGAGGCTGGTGGGCTACAGTCCACAGGGTCACAAAGAGTTCCTCGTATTCCTGAAGGACCCTAAACAGACTTCTAAATGCTTTATTTTATAGTGATGTCTACTTGTCTTTCACTATTAGACTATGAAGACTAAAGAGCTCCCTAATAATAGGATATTAATATTCATTTTAAGTTTCCCATTTTAGGACACGACTCAGCATGAGTTCCTACCACTCTGCCAGGGATGGCACAGAATATTGTTTAATCGTTAACTCTGGTCCAACTCTCTGTGACCCTGTGGACTACAGCCCGCCAGGCCCCTCTGTCTGTGGGATTTTCCAAGCAAGAATACTGGAGTGGGTTGCCATTTCCTTCTCTAGGGGATTGTCCCAACCCAGGGATCGAACTCACATCTCATGCATCTCCTGCATTGGCAGGTGGATTCTTTTCCTCTGAGCCATCTGGGAAGCCCTTGGCACAGAATAAATACTCCTTAAATTTTATTTGCTTTTAAATAAACTTATATTGAATTAATGAAAAGTAAATTTTGCCAGAGAAAAGGTGTTATTCTGACACAACAATGGAGCCACATAATTTCTTAGGCAAGGACAACACTGTGGAATGATTTTTACCCAACAAAAGATATGGTACTGTCTATTGACTCTCATGACAATATGCATGCGATAAATGTTCTCTTTGAAAAAAATTCCTACTAAAGACCTCATTCCTCAAGGAATGATGAAGTGCTTTGATGGCATGTCTGCCAAATATCAAGCAGTAAAATAAATATAAGAATAAGAGAATGTTCATAAATAATAAAGATTTAATCCTTAAAGGCCCTCCCATTACATCTTTTTTAAAATATAAGAGTATTTATTTATTTTTTGATTGTGCTGGGTGTACACTGCTGCAAGGGCTTTTCTCTGTTTGCAGTGAGTGGGGGCTACTCTAGTTGCATGGGCTTCTCACTGCGGTGGCTACTCTCTAGGGCACACGGGCTTCAGTAGCTGCGGCCCCTGGGCTCTAGAACACAGGCTCAATAGTTGTGGCGCACAGGCTTTAGTTGCTCCTTGGCATGTGGAATCTTCCCGGATCAGGATCAAACTGGTGTCCCCTGCATTTCAACATGGACTTTGAACCACTGGATGCCCAGGGAAGTCCTCTATACTCTTTTAAAAATAGAACTTAAATCAAATCCCACAAAAAGTAACATTTGACACCCATTTTGAATAACTAATATAAAAAGTGGCAAAAGATATACATACACACCCAGAGAAAAAAATAAAAGATCTGATAAGAAAACAAGTCAAACTGCAATCTTTCAGTTGTTGGTTTTGTTTTTTTTTTTGAGTCCTATTTCTGCCTTTCTACTTTTCGGCTTTCTACTTCCACTTCTTCCCTTTCTACTCAAACTTGACAGGCTGAAACATGAACTTTTCATTTCTACCCAATCTGTAACCAGCACCAACCTCCCCCAAGCCAAAAATGTAGGAGTCACCTCTGATTTCCCTCTTTTCCCAATCCATCAACAACTACTGTAGCTTCTACTTGCAAAGTGAAAGTCATCCACCTCTTTGGTCTCCTTTGCTACATTTCCAGTCAGTCTTATGATCTAGCACCTGCACTGTTATAGTAGCCTTCTAATTGGTCTGCATGCTTTCACTGGTCCCACCTATAGTCCCACAGCTGTTGACAGCTATCTTTTTGTAGAGTAATCTGTATCATGTGACTGCCTGCTTAAGTACTTGTAATGCTTTCCCTTCTGCTTACAATAAAATGTTAAAGTTTTTATGGGGCCTAAGAGTCGGACATGACTTCACTTTCACTTTTCACTTTCATGCACTGGAGAAGAAAATGGTAGCCCACTCCAGTGTTCTTGCCTGGAGAATCCCAGGGACGGGGGAGCCTGGTGAGCTGCCGTCTATGGGGTTGCACAGTCGGACACAACTGAAGCGACTTAGCAGCAGCAGCAACAAGCCCTACATGACATGTGCATGCATGCTCAGTCTTGTCCGCCTCTTTGTGACCCCATAGACTGCAGCCCACCAGGCTCCTCTGTCTGTTGGCTTTCTCAGAACAGAATTCTGGAGTGGGTTGCCATTTCCTTCTCCAGAGGATCCTTTGGACCCAGGGCTTGAACCTGTACCTCCTGTATCTCCTGCATTGGCAGAGGGATTCTTTACCACTGAGCCAACTGGGAAGCCTGTGATTATCATAACTAGGTCAAAAAAGACACGGTAGCTTCCTTAATGGTCTCTCCTGGGTTGCACGCTCTTGACAAGTCAGCTACCACGCCATGATGCTCAAGCAGCCAATGGAGAAGGTCACATGGCAAGGAATTAACACCTTGTATCAACATCTGCATGAGTGGGGTTTCCAGGAAGCAGATCTTCAACCCAGTGAAGTCTTCAGATGACTGCAGTCTCAGCCCACATCTTGAGTGGACTCTCCTAAGACACCCTGAGCCAGAACCACCTAGCTATGCCTATCCCATATTTCTGATTCTCAGAAACTGTGTTAAGTAATAACTGTTGTTTTAAGCTTCTAAAATTTGGAATAAATTTTAATAAAGCAATAGATAACGAATACAACCTAGCTAGCTTCTTCTCAACAACACAACTGCCATCTCCTTTAAAAGTTCTTTCCCTGACCATTCCTTAACTAAAATAGCTACTAAGCTACTATTCTAGGCTCTAGTGTCTATTTCATCACTGTTTCTTTTCTTTAGAGAGTTTAACACTGCTAGTAGTCTATTTATTTGCTTAACTCTTTAGGGCCTATCTCCCTTACTACTCCACACAAATAATAAATCTAGAGGACTCAAATATTATCTGGTTACTGCTATATCCTTAATATCAGCAGGGAGCCCAATAAAGTTGTATAAACAAAAGAAAAATGCTCACCTTCACTCACCTGGCTAAAAAAATGTAGATTAAAACAAGATTACATTTTTTTTTACCCACAACAAGAGGCAGTAAACTATGGCTAAGGGCCAAATCCAGCACATCACCTGATTTTATAAGAAAGTTTTCCTGGGCACTGCTGCTGCTAAGTCACTTCAGTCGTGTCCGACTCTGTGCGACCCCATAGACAGCAGCCCACCAGGCTCCCCCGTCCCTGGGATTCTCCAGGCAAGAACACTGGAGTGGGTTGCCATTTCCTTCTCCAATGTGTGAAAGTGAAAAGTGAAAGTGAAGTCGCTCAGTCGTGTCCGACTTCTAGCAACCCCATGGACTGCAGCCTACCAGGCTCCTCCATCCATGGGATTTTCCAGGCAAGAGTACTGGAGTGGGATGCCATTGCCTTCTCCGTTCCTGGGCACAATCACAGCCATTTCTGTGTCCTCTATAGCTTCTTTTTTTGCCTGGATAATTCCATGGACAGAGGGGCCTGGCAAGCTACAATCCATGGGGTTGCAGAGTCAGACACAACTGAGTGACTAATTGTAATTGTATAGCTTCTTTTGCATGACAATGGCAGAATTTTGTAACTGTGCCACAGAGTCCTTTATTATGACTCCACAAAGCTGAAAATATTTACTATCTGGCCCTTTGGAGAAAATGTTTGCTAATCCCTGATCTACCAGATTGCCAGATACTAAGAAGTTTGATGATCTCAGTGCTGGTGAGAGTGCAGTAGAAGGTACCCTCATGTATTGTTTGCTGGAGAGTCAACAGGTGCAATCTCTTTGGGTAGTTGACGACATCAAATTTTAAATGCACATATTCTTTGGACCTATAATTTCACTGCTAAAAATTTATAGAACAATAATTGGAGAAATTCACAACCATATGGAAGAATGGCCCCTAAAGCTCTATTTGAAGGAATAAAAAGAATGAAAAGTAACAATCTAAATACCCATCAAGAAAGGATGATTAAATAAATTATGGAACATACATATTATAGATGATCACCATAGTTAAAAATATGATAAAGCTATAAATATATGTACTGCTATTTTTCAATATGATACATTAAATAAAAATACAAAGTTGCAGAAATGTAAGAATCATAACATTGTGCTTCTTAGTATAAAACAGTATGTCTTAGTGTTTCAAAAATACAAATATAGTAGACTGCTAAAACAGATTAGTTTAATAGACTATGTATATTACATATGTAACAACTAATTATATAAACTTAACTTAATGGTACTATAAAAGTGCTCAAGGTAGAGATTGTACTCAGCTTTCATTCTCACATCATTTTTCTGTAGCTTCATAATTTGTTGTTTTCTACCAATAAGCCTTGGCTATTTAAATATATAATATTCCAAAAGTATTTTCCAGAAGATGTACGTATTACATTTTCAAAACAACCCCATTTTCCTTCATGTAAAGGCAGTGAGGAAAGAAGTTTTGGAAGTCACAGTTGCTCACCTTAAGACACTAGTTAGATCAGCCAGGTTAATTTGCTTAAAAAATAGAGGGAGGCATTTCTGTTTTACCTTTAAATTCATAAAAAATTTTGACAGACCAGATACCATTTTAAACTACAGATGCAGTCAGCTTAGTCACAGGCCCAATGACCATGACACAGGGTTCCTTACTGGTAATTTCCTGATAGGAGTGAGATCACTCTGGGTGAATTCCTGGATGAGAGCTGTTACCAAGAAAGGAGCCATGATTATCATTTTTTAAACATATGTCTAAAGCTTAGAATTTTCAGCCCCACACCCGTTTCTCCTGAGAAGAGAGAAGGGCTGAAAATGGAGGTAATTAATCACGCTTTCGTGAGGAAGCCACCATTAAACCCCAATAGTACGGGGTATGCAGGGCTTCCAGATGGGTGAACACAGCCTCATACCAGGACATAGAAACTGCAAAGACAGACGAGGACACAGAATCAGCCCTTATATCAAAAACATAGCCTGCAATGCAGGAGACCTGGGTTCGATCCCTGGGTCAGGAAAATCCCCTGGAGAAGGAAATGGCAACCCACTCCAGTACTCTTGCCTGGAAAATCCCATGGTCAGAGAAGCCTGGTAGACTACAGTCCATGGGATCGCAGAGTCGGACACGACTGAGCGACTTCACTTTCATTTTCCATTCAGATATACGTCACAATGATCATATAATAAACTTACTTTCACGGAAAAAAATAACCCAAGTTTCTCTTAACTGAAAGATGCTAAAGTCAAGCTAGTGAGGTTTTCAACCCCTTTTCCACCGAAGATGATAGGATGGACTCAGTTTCAGGTCTCTGGGCATACAGCTGGGGAGCCACCTCACCTCTCCCTCTCAGCCTCTGCGGAGGGAGAAAGCCCTTCTTCCCAGCCAGGGGACCGGAAGGAGGAGGGAAGGCTGTCCTCTGAACCCAAGAGATCGGCGGTATCCCCAGGGCCTGGTCGCGGAGGATGCTAGCCTCAGAAGCCGGAAACCAGCCCCCAGAGGCCGGCGACGCCAGGGGACCGACAAGGCGCGGCCGGGAGGGACCCAGCGACGTACCCATTCGGATGTGCACGCTGGCGGAGGCCACGCAGCTGCCATAGTTGAAGTCGTCCTCGATAGAAGAGCAGGGGTAGCGGGGGTCAAAGTCCGCCATGTCCGCACAGCGCCCCCCTCCCCGACCCCAGGGCCCCCGCGGAGCTAAATTGACGACGCCACCACAACGGCCTCAGGCCTTCCACTTCCTGAGGAAGCGATCCAGCCCCAACTAGCAGAGCGGCCGCGCCCGAGCCA
>NW_011494735.1:7193881-7214217 GCF_000754665.1 Bison bison bison | reverse complement strand
CGAACATTCAGTTAGTTCAGTTCCCTTCAGTCGCTCAGTCGTGTCCGACTCTTTGCGACCCATGGACTGCAGCACGCCAGGCCTCCCTGTCCATCACCAACTCCCGGAGTTTATCCAAACCCATATCCATTGAGTCAGTGATGCCATCCAACCATCTCATCCTCTGTCGTCCCCTTCTCCTCCTGCCCTCAATTTTCCCCAGCATCAGGGTCTTTTCCAACGAATCAGTTCTTTGCATCAGGTGGCCAAAGTATTGGAGTTTCAGCTTCAACATCAGGCCTTCAATGAATATTCAGGACTGATTTCCTTTAGGATGGACTGGTTGGATCTCCTTGCAGTCCAAGGGACTCTCAAGAGTCCAACACCACAGTTCGAAAGCATCAATTCTTCAGAGCTCGGCTTTCTTCGTAGTCCAACTCTTACATCCATACATGACCACTGGAAAAACCATAGCCTTGACTAGACGGACCTTTGTTGGCAAAGTAATGTCTCTGCTTTTTAAAATGCTTCAGTTAGGCTGGAAAAAGGAGTTTGCTTCATGTTAGGGCGGGAGAGAAAATGAGTTACATTTTCAGTGTCATCTGAAGTGAAGGTTTTCTCAGATTTTCCTCCACAAGTTTCTTAAATCCTGTGACCAAGAGAAGTTGCTAAAAGTGATAAAAATGAAGTCCCCTTTCATCCTTCCATTCAACAAATACCCATTCTCATTCTTTCTTGTTGTTGTTTAGTTGCTCTTCGCGACCCCATGGACTGTAGCCCACCAGGCTCCTCTGTCCATGGGATTTCCCAGGCAAGAATACCGGAGTGGGGTGCCATTTCCTTCTCCAGGGGATCTTCCCGACCCAGGAATGGCTCAAACCCGTGTCTCCTGCATAGGCAGGTTGTTTCTTTACCATTGAACCACCAGGGAAGCCCCCATCTCATTCATTTACTGCCGCAATAATCACACTGAGGAGATACTTTTCATTAAATTATTATTTTAAAAAAATATTTATTTATTTGGCAGCACCGGGTCCTAGTTGCGGCATGTGAACTTGTGGTTTCAGCATGTGAGAGCTAGTTCCCTAACCAGGGATCAAACCTAAGCCCTCTGCATTGAAGTTCAGAATCTTAACCACTGGACCACCAGGGAAGTCCCTACGTTATTTTTATTGAAGTACAGTTGGTTTTAATTATACTACTTTCAATGATGGGCTTCCCTTGTGGCTCAGCTGGTAAAGAATCTGCCTGCAATATGGGACACCTGGGTTCAATCCCTGGGTTGGGAAGATCCCCTGGAGAAGGGAAAGGCTACCCACTCCGGTATTAGGACCTGGAGAATGCCTATGGACTATACAGTCACAAAGAGTTGGATACGACTGAGTGACCTTCACTTCACTTTCAATAATAATCCCTAAAATTATTGATCACTTTCTAAAAACCCAGCTTTCTGAATGAGATAATGCTTAATGCTGGCAGACATGAGCAGAGCCAACCAGAGAAGAGTGGAGTAATATAGGTAGGTTCTCAAGGGACCAGCATCTGCAAAGCAGTAAGGGCACAAGGGGCAAAGCTCAGGTGAAGTAAGGGCACAGATTGCAAAGAATGAGGCACAATAAAGGCCAGATGACTATATGCCAAATGTAGACTTTTGGAGAGAGTCATGACCACAGGCAGGGAAGAGGATGTTGCGCTCTACTAATGAAAGAAATGATGGTGGCAAACACGATGGATCAAAGTGAATATTCATGGTATTGCTGTTATTCCACTACAAAGACAACCTGTAGATATACTCAGAGTAATATCTCAGGGTCCCCTGGATTTTTTTTTAACAAATTTACTTTGATCCCACGGACAGAGGAGCCTGGCGAGCTATAGTCCATGGGGTTGCAAAAGAGTTGGACACGACTGAGCGACTAACACTTTACTTTGATCCACCTACATTTGCCATCCTCACTTTAACCATAACACTCAAAAGACTTAGCAAGTAGAACTCAGAATAGTTGTGGAATTGTCTATTCTGAAATTAAATTCTTAAATTTGACTTTATTGGAAGCTTTTGTCTAAAGAACTAACCTCTTTTTCATAATGACAAGCAAAAAACTTATCTTTTTATGATTTTACAAACATTTCAAAAACACATTACTCATTTTACTATCAAGTCATAATAGGATTTAGTATATAGAACTAACCAGATTGGACTGGGAATCCACTGTCTTATTGACTAAAAGTAGCATTAGCCAAGTTTGATCTCCTACCTCGTACCAATTACAAAAAAAGGAAATTTCAGATGGATCTGGGACATAAATGTGAAAGACAAAACAATAAAGCTTTGAGAAGATGATATATAGGAGAATATCTTTATGATCTGAGTAAAGAAAAGATTTCTGAAACCATGTATAAACTAGCTGATGCTGCTAAGTCACGTCAGTCGTGTCCGACTCTGTGCGACCCCGTAGATGGCAGCCCACCAGGCTCCGCCGTCCCTGGGATTCTCCAGGTAAGAACACTGGAGTGGGTTGCCATTTCCTTCTCCAATGAATGAAAGTGAAAAGTGAAAGTGAAAGTGAAGTCGTATCAGACTCTTAGCGACCCCATGGACTTCAGCCTACCAGGCTCCTCTGTCCATGAGATTCTCCAGGCGAGAGTACTGGAGTGGGGTGCCATCGCCTTCTCCAGTATAAACTAGCAGTTAACCCCAAAGGAGAAGATTGACAAACTATATTAAAATGAAGAACTTTATAGTAAAGTACACAATAAGAGAATAAAAAGGAAGTCATAGAATGGGAGAAGATATTTACTACCCATGGAATGTACATAATGCTCCTTTCCAGAATATAAAAACAATTGTTACAAATCAAGAAATAAAAGAGAGACAGGCAGTCAATAGAAAAATAGACACACACACACACACACAATGACTAATAAACGTATAAAGATGCTTATCCTCACAACCATAATTTTTTTTCCTTTCAGTCCATCCTTATCCATAAGCAGAAGGTAGAGAGTGAAATACATAAGCATGTTCAGTTCAGTTCAGTCGCTCAGTCGTGTCCAACTCTTTGTGACCCCATGAACACGCCAGGCCTCCCTGTCCATCACCAACTCCCGGAGTCTACCCAAACCCATGTCCATCGAGTCAGTGATGCCATCCAACCATCTCATCCTCTGTCGACCCCTTCTCCTCTTGCCCTCAGTCTTTCCCAGCATTGGGGTCATTTCAAATGAGTCAGTTCTTCGCATCAGGTGGCCAAAGTATTTCAGCTTCAACATCAGTCCTTCCAATGAACACCCAGGACTGATCTCCTTTAGGATGGACTGGTTGGATCTCCTTGCAGTCCAAGGGATTCTCAAGAGTCTTCTCCAATACCACAGTTCAAAAGCATCAATTCTTCGGTACTCAGCTTGCTTTATAGTCCAACTCTAACATCTATACATGACTACTGGAAAAACCATAGCCTTGACTAGACGGACCTTTGTTGGCAAAGTAATGTCTCTGCTTTTGAATATGCTATCTAGGTTGGTCATAACTTTCCTTCCAAGGAGTAAGCGTCTTTTAATTTCATGGCTGCAATCACCATCTGCAGTGATTTTGGAGCCCAGAAAGACAAAGTCAGCTATTGTTTCCACTGGTTCCCCATCTATTTGCCATGAAGTGATGGGACCAGATGCCACGATCTTAGTTTTCTGAATGTTGAGCTTTAAGCCAACTTTTTCATTCTCCTCTTTAACTTTCATCAAGAGGCTCTTTAGTTCTTCTTCACTTTCTGCCATAAGGATGGTGTCATCTGCATGTTCAAGCTATGAAATACAAATTATGTAATTTAGGTCATTTCTTACATCAGTTTGCATTTAAAACTGGCATTGCACAATATAAAGATTAGTGGTAGGGACTTCCCTGGTGGTCCAGTGGTTAAGAACCTGCCTGCCAATGTAGGAGACACAGGTTCAAGAGGCAAGTAAGCCCCTGTGTGCCACAACAGCTGAAGCCCATACCCTATATCCCTTGTTTGGCAACAAGAGAAGCCACTGCAACGAGAAGCCCAAGCTCCCACACAGCAACTAGAGAGTAGCCCCTGCTCACCAAAACGGAAAAAGCCTGCTCACAGCCACGAAGACCTCATGCAGCCAAAAATAAATAAATAATCATCATAAAATTTCTTTTAAAAAAATGATCAAATGTAAAATTTATGCTAATAACTTTAAATGATATCTTTACTTAAAATGGCATTAAATAGCAAGTTAAAAAATCATGGCAAGTCAAGAAACTGCAAAAGAAATGAAAAAGCTTTGTGTTTTAGCACTTTTAATGGGACTTCTCCCTGCATTTGAAACAAGGGGCCCCACATGTTTATTCTGCACTGGGCCCCGCATATTATGTCGCTGGCTTTGCGAGTGCCACTGTAACAGAGAAACCACTTTGGAAAACTGCCAGTGTTTACCAAAGCTGAACATACACAACAAGGTCTATGACTCAGCACTTAGAAGGACTTCTGGAATTCTGATAATATTCTACTTTCTGGCTGATTACACATGTTTTCTTGTGATAATAGCAAGCTGCTTATACTAAGGGTTTGTGTACTGCTCTGTGTAATATACTAAAATTTTAAATTGTATTTTAAAAAGTGGAAAAAAGTTATTTGCTACCTCTCAGTCTAAATAAGATAATATTCTACTTTCTGGCTGATTACACTTGTTTTCTTGTGATAATAGCAAGCTGCTTATACTAAGGGTTTGTATACTGCTCTGTGTATTATACTAGATAAGATAGTTATGACAATAAAGCATTTACTTACAGATACGAAATCCAATAACTCAGGATCCTTTATTTCTTTAAAGCTGCAATTTTAAGAGAAGTACTTTGTAATAAAGTCACTAAAGAAGTTTCAGTGGTTTTATTCAGAATTGAAAGAGACACGTGTACCCCAATGTTCATTGCAGCACTGTTTATAACAGCCAGGACATGGAAGCAACCTAGATGTCCATCGGCAGACGAATGGATAAGAAAGCTGTGGTACATATACACAATGGAATACTACTCAGCTATTAAAAAGAATGCATTTGAATCAGTTCTAATGAGGTGGATGAAACTGGAGCCTATTATATAGAGTGAAGTAAGTCAGAAAGACAAACACCAATACAGTATATTAATGCATATATATGGAATTTAGAAAGATGGTAACAATGACCCTATATGTGAGACAGCAAAAGAGACACAGATGTAAAGAACAGACTTTTGGACTCTGTGGGAGAAGGCGAGGGTAGGATGATTTGAGAGAATAGCATTGAATCATGTATATTATCATATGTGAAACAGATCGCCAGTCCAAGTTCGATGCATGAGACAGGGTGCTGAGGGTCGGTACACTGGGATGACCCTGAGGGATGGGATGGGGAGGGAGGTGGGAGGGGGGTTCAGGATGAGGAACACATGTACACCCATGGCTGATTCATGTCAATGTGTGGCAAAAACCACTACAATATTGTAAAGTAATTAGCCTCCAATTAAATAAATTTTAAAAAGTAAACAAATAATAAAATTAAAAAAAAAGAAATTTCAGTGGTTTTAAAGACCTATCTGCATCTCTCCTCTTCTCGCATCTTTGCTCTTCTTTCTATTCATTTTTCTCCCCTCCTTTTCATCTCTTTGTTCTATCAACTCCAAGCTAAAATCTCTTCTAGATTATTCCCTGTAATAATTCTATCGTTATTCCTAGATTGAGAACATTTTTTTCTTTTTTTGGTTTCTAAATAATCTTTGGCGATTGGCATTGTAGGAAGTAGGGACTTACACTACTACTATCTTCAATTTTTTTTTTTTATAGAGTTTTATCTTTGACTCAAGTTTAGGGGCCAGAACAGTAGAGGTTCACAAATTTCAGGAATTACAGAAAAAGAGCATGGGCTTTTAGAGCTAAATAAATTTGAGTCTGAATCCTAGCTCACTCACTCACTAACTTTCAAGCAACCCAAACTTACATCTCCAGGCACAGAGTTTTTCTGCCATTAAGCTAAGAATTAGAACACTTAAACTGTGTTGCTGGAGTATTAACATATGTCAAGTTGGAGACAACATAGAGAAAGCATTCAGCTCTGTGATAGCAGGTGCTCTACTGCCCCTCCCTCACTGAAGCGAAATAGGTAGGATCTGATAACTACTGAGGAATGGGGAGAATGTCAGGAGGCAGGAACAGCAAGCATTAAGAATGGCCCGAGGTAAAAATAAACACAACCACCCTGAAACAGACTTTAAGAAACTTTAAGTCACTAAGGAAGTAATGTGATGAAATCTCTGTTTAAGGGAGATTAATTTGGAAATAAACTGGATTGGGAGAAAGCTGGGCTAGAGGCAGCACAGCTTTGAGGTTAAGTCTCAGATTCCTCATCTGTAAGGTGCAGATGGCATTGATACCTACTTTAAGGAGTCTTTGTGTGAATGCTTATTGTGCTAGTGCTTAGTCACTCAGTCCTGTCCTATTCTTTGTGACCTCATGGACTGGACCCAGTCAGGCTCCTCTGTCAATGGGATTGTCCAGGCAAGAACACTGGAGTGGGTTGCCATTTTCCTCCTCCAGGGGATCTTCCTGACCCAGGGATTGAACCCTCAACATCTCATGTGTCTCCCGCACTGCAGGCAGATTCTTTACCAGCCCGTATATGTGTGTGTAGTATAATAAAAAATGCATTTTGTTTTTGTTAACGGTTCTTGGCACAGAGTTTCAAGAAACCTTGGAATTTCTGATCAGAGTATCTGTTGTTATTCACAGAGACCCCATTTCCTCCATATCTGAATGTATGCTAATTCACAAGGTGGCTTACAATGGGCCTTGAGATAGTTACAAGGAAGGGGCTGGCCATTCCGGAAAGACCTAGCATGTGATTAGAGACTTGGAACTTTCAGCCACACCCTCATAGATCTTGAATTCAACCAAGTGGTTGATGATTTAACCAATCATGCTTATGTGACAAAACCCTAGATATAAACTCTGAAGCAGTGAGGCTCTGGGAGCTTGCTGGTTGATGAAAGGACCCATGTAGCTGGGAGGATGGTACACCTGGAGGCAGCAAGGAAGATCTTGTCATGCTATTTACCTCTTCATCTTACTATTCATTTGCTCCCTTTATAATAAAATGGTCATCATAAGGATAGTACTTTCCTGACTTCTGTGAGTCATTCTAGTGAATTATCAAATTGGGACAAAGCGTGGATTCTGGGAATCCTCAAGTACATAGCAAAATAGGCAGAAGAACAGGCAGCTTGGGGATACCTGAGACTTGCAACTGGCATCTGAAGTCATGCAGGACTGAGCCCTTAACTTAAAGGACCTATATTAACTCTGGGTAATTAGTGTCAGAAATGAAGGCCTTTGACCTTAACTTGTGGGGTCCACGCTAACTCTAGCAGTGAGTGTTAGAATTAGACTGAACAGTAAGACACTCAGTTGGGATAAGCATGTTGTAGTTGGAACACCGATGTAAATTACTGACATGGTGCCCAATACAGGCTATTGGTGCCCAATAAATGATAGCGGTAATTATTGGCAAGAGGCAAGGTCACTTTTTTAATTCATTAGGCATTTATTAAGCAGTATGCAAAGTGTAAAGTACCCAGGATGACTAGAACTGCCCCACTACACCCCAACCCTCAAGAAGCCCACAGGGAAATAACAACAACAAAAAAACATGATGATGGAAATAAGTGCTGAGTGTTATGGAACCAAAAAAGAACTGATTAACTTTAGGGAGATTATAAATGGCTTCACAGAGTATCTTAGTTTGCTAGGGCTGCTGTAACAAATTACCACAAACTGGGGCTTAAAACAGTAGAAGTTTCTTTTCTCACAGTTCTGGAGGTCAATCAAGGTGTGCTCAGGGTTAGTTCCTCTAGAGCAGGGGTCCCCAACCCCTGGGGCTATGGACCAGTACTGGTTCATGGACTGTTAGGAACGGGGCCACACAGCAGGAAGTGAATGGTGGGCAGGCAAGTGAGTGAAGTGTCATCTGTATTTACAGCTGCTCCCCATCACTCGCAGCACCAGATTCTCATAGGATCATGGACCCTACTGTGAACTGTGCGTGTGAGTGAGTGAGATTGCAAGCTCCTTATGAGAATCATTTTGACACCACCCCCTGCCACCCTAGTCCGTGGAAAAAATTGTTTTTCATGAAACTGGTCCCTGGTACCAAAAAGACTGGGGATCACTGCTCTAGAGGCTCTTAAAGAGAAATCTGTTCTGTGCCTCTTCATTGGTCCCTGGTATGTACCAACAACCTTTGGATTTTCTTGGCTTGTGGCTGTATCATTTCAGTCTCTGCCTTCATTGTCACTAGGGCCTCTACTTTCTGTATCTCCATGTCTAAATCTCCCTCTTTTTATAAGACACCAATCACTGGATTAAGGCCCACCCTCATCTGGTAGGACCCTGTCTTGACTGCATCTGCAAAGACTTTATTTCCAATTACAGTCACATTTAGAGGTATCAAGGTTTAAGATTTAAACACATATTTTGGGGTTACACAAGTCAATTCACAACACAGAAGTGGTGACTTTTCAGTTGGTCTTATTGGATAAGTAGGGGTTCACCTGGCAGGAGATACTAAAAAACTAAAAAAATACAAGCACGAAATAACTGGTAAAGACAAACTGAAAACAACACAGACACTTATGGGTGACATTATAGAAGCATAAGATTTGAATATAGGCACAAAGCACGATGTCTGACACAGTAGATGCTGAGAAAATTTTTCTGAATAAATCAATCTAAATTATTAAGAGTTCTGTTGGCCTATTTCACCAGAAACAAGGAAATTGATTTTTCAGGAAGTGATCAGTTTGGGACACGCTGATTTGAGATGAAAGCCAAAAAAAAAAAAAAAAATGGAAATGAAATAAACACTGGAGACAGGAGTGAGAAAGGAGTCTGCACGGTGGACTAGGACTGAAGACATAAATATGAGTGTTGTCCACAAAGAGATAATAGATGAAAATGAGATTATATGAAATCTCTAAGACCTGGAACAAAAAGATCCAAGAATTCAGCCGGTGGGTGCATACTACAGGCTAGAGAAGTGTCAGTTAGGAAAACAGAAGAAACCATCAGGAATATACAAAGAAAATACCAAGCATCATCATAGAGGGGAAAAAAGGCCAAAATTCAAGAAAGATGCTCTGATAAGGGACTGATGCTATGAAACTGTCAGAATAAGCACAGAAGCCATTTTATCTGGAAAATTACATATGACCCAAATATGCTGGGTATTTTCATACACAGACTTGTTATTGCTTTCATTATCAAGGCACCAGATTAAAATCCAAGCTTTTATTTTTCTTTCAGAAGTTCAGAACAATAAAATAAAGTCATAACAAAAGGAACTAGACCACTATGAAAGGCTAGGTGATGTGGATAACTAATTAACGAAGTGTTGTTAGGGTGTGTACTCTGGAACCTGGATGACATGATGTCATTTCTTACGTGAATTTATGTACAGAGAGTTTATTATGAACTGAAGTCTGTGTCATTCCCCCTACCCCAATTTATATGTTGAAGACCAAACCCCCAGTTTGGCTGAGTTCAGAGAAGGAGTTTCTAAGGAAGTAATTAAGCTTAAATGAGGTCTTAGGTGTGTTGGAGAATGGAGGAGATGAAAAGTATCCACTGAGCTGAGAAGGCATCTTGAGACTGAAAAGTGAGTCAGGCAGCTTCATATAGTCGATGGATGTTTATTACAGGGTAACTCACCCACAGGGTGGGATCAGTTGGACAACAATCTGAAAGTATTCAAAGCTGCACTCCACACAGCTGAGACGCCATTGAGACAGTTTTATAGGGCATGGGGGTAGATGCTTGGAAACAGCACGTGAACTCATAAATCAAGATTTATAAACAGATAACTAGCCTTGTGGGCACAGAAAATAAGTCAGCAACAGTCCTCATCATTGTTTGGAGACCAGCAGAGCATAGAGGCCTTCTGGACCTAATGATCACTAAACAATATCTATTAACTACAAAACTCTTGATGGCAGAAAAGAGATTCACTACACAGTACAGCCCTAGGTAGGGTCAGTGGAAGGACAGGAGGAACTGAACAGGCCCAAGATGGCCCAGTTATACTAACAGTCATATAGGGTGGGCCCTGATCAGATAGATTAGTGTCTTTCTAAGAAGTGACACCAGAATGTCATCTCTCTCTCTTTTCCTCTTCCTCTCTGTGTATAAGCAAGAGGCCAGCAAAGGCTATCTATAAGCCAGGAGGAGCTCTCTTACCAGAAACTGAATCTCTCGGACACCTCGATCTTGAACTTGTAGCCTGTGTAGCTGTGAGAAAATAAAATTTCTGTTATTTAAGTGACACAGTCTGTGGTACTAAATGCCAGCTCAAACACACTTCATAAAGGGATTCACTGAGGGGACAGTGAGGAAAAGGGAGCCAACTCCTAGAATGGGAAAAATAAACAAGACTTATGCTGTAACTTGACAAGGAAATTTTGGAAATCTTGAATGAGGCTGGGGAGGAGGGCAGGGATTTTTTCAACAAATAGCCTCCAGGGTTCTTACACCCAGCAGCTGTTGTGCCATCTGCAAAGTGCAGGACTTGGGTTAGGATTTCTAAGCCCTTTTCCAGTCTCAAATTGCAAACAATCTGAGCAGATATTTTACTGCAAGTGAAAAAATTTTGCCATGACCTCAGATTTATTTCACGCTTGAGGTTCTTCTAAGGATAAATAAATGTTTCAGAAACAGAACAGTCAATCTAATCACACTAGGACCACAGCCTTGTCTAACTCAATGAAACTAAGCCATGCCTGTGGGGCAACCCAAGACGGGCGTGTCATGGGGGAGAGATTTGACAGAATGTGGTCCACTGGAGAAGGGAATGGCAAACCACTTCAGTATTCTTGCCTTGAGAACCCCATGAACAGTACGAAAAGGCAAAATGATAGGATACTGAAAGAGAAACTCCTCAGGTCAATAGGTGCCCAATATGCTACTGGAGATCAGTGGAGAAATAACTCCAGAAAGAATGAAGGGATGGAGCCAAAGCAAAAACAATACCCAGCTGTGGATGTGACTGGTGATAGAAGCAAGGTCCGATGCTGTAAAGAGCAATATTGCATAGGAACCTGGAATGTCAGGTCCATGAATCAAGGCAAATTGGAAGTGGTCAAACAAGAGATGGCAAGAGTGAATGTCGACATTCTAGGAATCAGCGAACTCAAATGGACTGGAATGGGTGAATTTAACTCAGATGACCACTATATCTACTACTGCGGGCAGGAATCCCTCAGAAGAAATGGAGTGGCCATCATGGTCAACAAAAGAGTGCGAAATGCAGTACTTGGATGCAATCTCAAAAACGACAGAATGATCTCTGTTCGTTTCCAAGGCAAACCATTCAATATCACAGTAATCCAAGTTTATGCCCCCACCAGTAATGCTGAAGAAGCTGAAGTTGAACAGTTCCATGAAGACCTACAAGACCTTTTAGAACTAACACCCAAAAAAGATGTCCTTTTCATTATAGGGAACTGGAATGCAAAAGTAGGAAGTCAAGAAACACCTGAAGTAACAGGCAAATTTGGGCTTGGAATACGGAATGAAGCAGGGCAAAGGCTGATAGAGTTTTGCAAGAAAATGCACTGGTCATAACAAACACCCTCTTCCAACAACACAAGAGAAGACTCTATACATGGACATCACCAGATGGTCAACACCGAAATCAGATTGATTATATTCTTTACAGCCAAAGATGGAGAAGCTCTATACAGTCAGCAAAAACAAGACCAGGAGCTGACTGTGGCTCAGACCATGAACTCCTTATTGCCAAATTCAGACTTGAAGAAAGTAGGGAAAACCACTAGACCATTTAGGTATGACCTAAATCAAATCCCTTATGATTATACAGTGGAAGTGAGAAATAGATTTAAGGGCCTAAATCTGATAGATGGAGTGCCTGATGAACTATGGAATGAGGTTTGTGACACTACAGGAGACAGAGATCAAGATCATTCCCATAGAAAAGAAATGCAATAAAGCAAAATGGCTGTCTGGGGAGGCCTTACAAGTAGCTGTGAAAAGAAGGGAAGCGAAAAGTAAAGGAGAAAAGGAAAGATATACCCATTTGAATGCAGAGTTCCAAAGAATAGCAAGAAGAGATAAGAAAGCCTTCTTCAGCGATCAATGCAAAGAAATAGAGGAAAACAACAGGATGGGAAAGACTAGAGATCTCTTCAAGAAAATCAGAGATATCAAAGGAACATTTCATGCAAAGATGAGCTCGATAAAGGACAGAAATGGTATGGACCTAACAGAAGCAGAAGATAGTAAAAAGAGATGGCAAGAATACACAGAATTTTACAAAAAAGATCTTCACGACCCAGATAATCACGATGGTGTGATCACTGACCTAGAGCCAGACATCCTGGAATGTGAAGTCAAGTGGGCCTTAGAAAGCATCACTACGAACAAAGCTAGTGGAGGTGATGGAATTCCAGTTGAGCTATTCCAAATCCTGAAAGATGATGCTGTGAAGTGCTGCACTCAATACGCCAGCAAATTTGGAAAACTCAGCAGTGGCCACAGGACTGGAAAAGGTCAGTTTTCATTCCAATCCCAAAGAAAGGCAATGCCAAAGGATGCTCAAACTACTACACAATTGTACTCATCTCACACGCTAGTAAAGTAATGCTCAAAATTCTCCAAGCCAGGCTTCAGCAATACGTGAACGGTGAACTTCCTGATGTTCAAGCTGGTTTTAGAAAAGGCAGAGGAACCAGAGATCAAATTGCCAACATCCACTGGATCATAGAAAACGCAAGAGAGTTCCAGAAAAACATCTATTTCTGCTTTATTGACTATGCCAAAGCCTTTGACTGTGTGGATCACAATAAAGTGTGGAAAATTCTGAAAGAGATGGGAATACCAGACCACCTGACCTGCCTCTTGAGAAATTTGTATGCAGGTCAGGAAGCAACAGTTAGAACTGGATATGGAACAACAGACTGGTTCCAAATAGGAAAAGGAGTTCGTCAAGGCTGTATATTGTCACCCTGTTTACTTAACTCATATGCAGAGTACATCATGAGAAACGCTGGACTGGAAGAAACACAAGCTGGAATCAAGATTGCCGGGAGAAATATCAATAACCTCAGATATGCAGATGATACCACCCTTATGGCAGAAAGTGAAGAGGAACTAAAAAGCCTCCTGATGAAAGTGAAAGTGGAGAGTGAAAAAGTCGGCATAAAGCTCAACATTCAGAAAACAAAGATCATGGCATCCGGTCCCATTACTTCATGGGAAATAGATGGGGAAACAGTGGAAACAGTGTCAGACTTTATTTTTCTGGGCTCCAAAATTACTGCAGATGTGACTGCAGCCATAAAATTAAAACATGCTTACTCCTTGGAAGGAAAGTTATGACCAACCTAGATAGCATGTTCAAAAGCAGAGACATTACTTTGCCAACAAAGGTCCGTCTAGTCAAGGCTATGGTTTTTCCTGTGGTCATGTATGGGTGTGAGAGTTGGACTATGAAAAAGGCTGAGTGCGGAAGAATTGATGCTTTTGAACTGTGGTGTTGGAGAAGACTCTTGAGAGTCCCTTGGACTTCAAGGAGATCCAACCAGTCCATTCTGAAGGAGATCAGCCCTGGGATTTCTTTGGAAGGAGTGATGCTAAAGCTGAAACTCCAGTACTTTGGCCACCTCTTGCAAAGAGTTGACTTGTTGGAAAAGACTCTGATGCTGGGAGGGATTGGGGGCAGGAGGAGAAGGGGACAACAGAGGATGAGATGGCTGGATGGCATCACTGACTGGATGGACGTGAGTCTGAGTGAACTCCGGGAGTCGGTGATGGACAGGGCGGCCTGGCGTGCTGCAATTCATGGGGTCGCAAAAAGTCGGACACGACTGAGCGACTGATCTGATCTGAATATTGAAATTACCATTAAAATCCCTTGACTAAAAACTATTCAATTATAAAAATCAGACTTTTAGAAGTCAGTGGTGACTAGGCAAAAGTTATTACAGAAATATATTCTGGGATGAAAACTACTATGAAAGTGATTTTAAAATCAAATAGTCAAATAGGATGAATCATAAAAGTATTGGAAGAGGGACTTCCCTCCGTGGGTTCAGTGGCTAAGACTCTGTACTTCCAATGCAGGTGGTCTGGCTTTGGTCCCTGGTCAGGGAACTAAATCCCATATGCTGCAACTAAAGATTACTCATACCACAACTAAGACCCAGTGCAGCCAAATAAATAAACAAATAAATATTTTTTTAAGTGCTGGAAGAAATTATTTTCTATAGTTGAGGGTCTTCTAATCACAGAAATAATACCTGTCAACTTTAGTAAGTCTGGAAAACACAATGTAAGAGAATAAAATCCCCCAAATCCTATCAACCCTAAAAAGGATAATTGTTAAAATTTTAGTGTATATCATGTTGTGAAATAATAGATTTATAGAAAAATGTTTTGATACTTTTTGAAAAGGCTGAGTTACATGACAATGTAAGCCTAATGTTCTTTAAAAATAGAGAGAGAGAAAAAGAAACCTGGGGGAATAATTATTGCATGTTATTTTCACAAGGTCATTTTGATGAAAGCCCAAGAAACCACTGAACTTCCACTTTTTAAAATTATCAAGTTAATGTGCACTACAAACATTTCCACCCCAATACTGATCTTTACCCTATTCCTGAACCCTGGGGCACCTATGACCCTCTAGGATAAGGCTCAGGGATGGGATACAGCTCAAACGTGGGACAGATTAGTGATCTTTGTCTTAAAGTTCTGAAACCAGAAAATCCCCCATAACCCACAAGCCTGGGTGTCCTTTGAACATTCAGCCCTACAGACACTGAGCAAATAGCTGTCGCCAAGGTAGTTGTCTCACACATATGAAGCGCTACTATCTGCCTCACTTACTTTCTCTCTCACCTGTTTTTAGATTTCTGAGGTTTTGATGCCTGTGCTCACCTGGGGCTTCACCACTGATAACACCATGCATCTGTGCCACTGTCACTCTGGCCTTCAGGGTTTCCCTAGCTTCTCTGTCTGTTCATCTTTGCAGTTCATTACTCTCTTACCTCCAGCTGCAGTGTAAACACTTTCTTCTAATGTCCAAAACTTGAGGGAGAGGGTGGAGTTGGAGAGCATTCTATGGCGAAGGGCTAGGTCACAGTGTGAAGCAGTTCAGAGGTTTCACCACAGCCCTCTCTTCACTAGAAAGCATGTATACTGATGGTGGGTCTGGGTCTGCCTGGACGTCACATGCACGTCTAGGACTTCACGTTACTTCCACCCGCACTGCCAGAATCATTCTTCATTCTCCACTAACATTCACTTTCTCTCAGGGGCTCAGTTGTCTCTCTCTGCAATCCAGTTTCATGCTCGTCTCACATTCCACAGATACAGCTGCATATGTCCATTTGAGCTCCAGTTTTGCATAGAGGTTAGAGGTTTTACAGGCCTTCAGCAAAATCAGGGAGCATTACCAAATGTCTGTTCAGTGAATCAATTAGGATACATTTAGTTGCAAATGACAAGGTCCCTGGTGTAAAAAGTGATCTAACAAGGGAATTTATGTCATATAAGTCCATGAGCAGGACATTCTCCAGGCATAGAACAAATGAGCTGGTTAATGACCTTATTAAGGTCATTCTCTCACCAGACCATCCCTAGGACTGACGTCACTCTCTCTGTGTGTGGTTGCAAAATGGTTCCAGAGACAGCCAGAGCTGCCACTTGTTCTTATTTCAGATGGAGAGAGGTCGAGAGAGAGATATCTGAATGAGATTTCGGTCCCCCAAGCCATAAATTGTTGCCAGTTCCAGTCACATGCCAGCCTAAATCTGAGTACAAGGACCAAAGTAATTTTAAATATGGAGGTCAGGGTAGACCAGAAGAATATGGGAAGAGTATACCAGGCAAGAGAATAGAAAGTACAAAGGGCTCTAATGTGGGGTTCTGCCTGCTGTGTTCAAGGACCAGCCAAGAATCAGTGTGGCTATGTAGAATGAACAAGGACACATGATCACAGGGTAAGAGGGTGGAGGGGGAGTGGGAGAGAGAATGTAGCTCATAGGAAGAATCTGACTTTTCTTCTCACTGAAATTAGAAGCCATTGTTGGCTTCTGAACAGAGGAGAGACATAATCAGATTTGATTTAAAAGGATCAGGCTGGCTGCAGTGTTGAGGAAAGCCTGCAGGAAGCGATAGTGAAAACTACTTTTAGGAGACAACTACAGTGATCTGGACAAGACATCATGATGGCTCAAACCAGGGTGGTAGTTGTGAAAGTGGAAAAAATATATATTCTGAATTGAGTGGATCAGGATTTGCTGGTGGACTGAACATGGGCTGTGAAGAAACAGAGGAGCCAAGGATGACACTATAGTTTTTGGTTTAAGCAACTGGAAGGATGGTGTAATCTAGATGAGGAACAGTATCGAAAGGTAGGTTCAGAAGGCATGATCGAGGGTTCAGTTTTGGACCTGAGTCTGAAGTTCAAGAGAGAGGTCTAGGCTAAACAAGTACATTTGGCAGACCTGGGTAGACAGTTGGTATTTAAAGCCTCCAAACTGGCTGAGCTCACCAAGGGAGTGGGTGTCAATACAGAGAACTATGGACTGAGCCCTGGGTGCTCTGACATTAAGAGTTAAGAGAACATGGAAGCAACCAAGATGTCCATCAACAGATGAATCGATAAAGAATTGGTACATAATATATACAATGGATAAAGAAGTTGTGGTACATATAAACAATGGATAGGTCTTTCCTGGTAGCTCAGCTGGTAAAGAATATGCCTGCAATGCAGGAGATCCTGTTTTAATTCCTGGGTCAGGAAGATCCCCTGAAGAAGGGATAGGCTACCCACTCCAGTATTCTTGGGCTTCCCTGGTGGCTCAGAAGGTAAAGAATCCACCTGCAATGCAGGAGATCTGGGTTTGATTCCTGGGTTGGAAAGATCCTCTGAAGGAGGGCGTGGCAAGCCACTCCAGGACTCTTGCCTGGAGAATCCCCATGGACAGAGGAGCTTGGCAGGCGTCAGTCTATAGGGTCGCACAGAGTTGGACATGACTGAGCAACTAAGCACAAGCACAGAGCTGATCCAGTAAACAGTGAGAAATTGCTGATTTTGTAGATCATGAGAACAGCTGTCTTTAATGCCTAGGAGTACAGGAGAGGAGATAGGATCTATTGCCCAAGTGAAGGGATTAGATTTAGGAGCCTAGATAATTAATCCATGAAAAAGGTTGGGGAGAGGGGAGTGTATATTGCTACAGATGCTGGTAGGTAGGTAGGTATGTGGTAATGAGATTCTGCTTCTGTGGAAGTTTTCTCCTGACGCATCAGTGCTCTCAAGCTCATTAGATGAGCATGAGGATGGGAGAGAAGGTGATGGGATTGAGAAGAGAGATGGCATAAACCAGTTGCCAAGGAGTTCATAAGAGTAAAATAAAAGCACAGATGTGACTGCCTGGCAGCATAAAGAACCCACATGAGGGCCAAGTCTTTGATTTTAAATTGTGTCCAACTAATAGAACTCATGCGAAGAGTTGACTCATTGGAAAAGACTCTGATGCTCGGAGGGATTGGGGGCAGGAGGAAAAGGGGACGACAGAGGATGAGATGGCTGGATGGCATCACTGACTTGATGGACGTGAGTTTGAGTAAACTCTGGGAGTTGGTGATGGACAGGGAGGCCTGGCATGCTGCGATTCATGGGGTCGCAAAGAGTCAGACACGACTGAGTGATTGAACTGAACTGAATAGGGTTTTTATTGCCCCTCCCCCTTCCAGCTACATTCAGGTGTATGCTGCTGCTGCTGCTAAGTCGCTTCAGTTGTGTCCGACTCTGGGCAACCCCATAGATGGCAGCCCACCAGGCTCCCCCATCCCTGGGATTCTCCGGGCAAGAACACTGGAGTGGGTTGCCATTTCCTTCTCCAATGCAGGAAAGTGAAAAGTGAAAGTGAAGTTGCTCAGTTGTGTCTGACTCTTAGCGACCCCATGGACTGCAGCCTACCAGGCTCCTCCGTCCGTGGGATTTTCCAGCCAAGAGTGCTGGAGTGGGGTGCCATTGTCTTTTCCATCAGGTGTATGGGTAGAGCCCCAAATTGGAAAATTGGGAGTCAATCGGGATGCTAGATTTGCCAAGGGAGTTCAACAAAGTGACAGGGGAGCAAGAGTAGAGAGAGCATGTGCAAGGGAGGGACTATAATAATTGAACGTGAACTTTATGGATAAAGAGAAAGGTGAGAACATCAAGAGGGTTGTGCCAGAGAAGAGGTGGCAAGATTTTGGATTTGGTATTCTGGTGAGGGTAGGGATTGTTGGGGTCAGAGTACTACAGGATAGGAGATGTAATCAGAGAACAGATTCTTGAAGTAGAATTTACAGACACAGTGCAGTTATTGATAACAACAAGTTCTGGGGATGAGTAAGTGGCTGAAAAAGCGTGAAGGAGAAAATTACTGATGGAGAAGACATATCAAGGAACTGAGAGTCCAGGGTACTAGAGATTATCATCTATTCTACATATATTTTAAATCACCAAGGATTAAGCAGAAATTAGCATTGGAAAAAAACTACAGTAAGCAGGAGCTATCTAGTTGAAAAAAGAGGAGGAGAAATTGAGGAGGGGGAGAGCCGTGGATGATAGCAACAGCGAAGAGTAGTAGTCATACAACCTGATGAAATAAAATTCAAAAGTCAAAGGCAGTTTTAAGGAATAGGGAAGGAGCATGGTCTGATACTAACTGCCAATACTGAAAATAAAAGACATTTCACATAATCTATATCGATTTCCCATAATCCCGCTTTCACGTACAATTCTTGATTTTCTGTAAATCAGACGCTCTGGCAAAGCAGGCCTCGCAGACTGCTTCACTGAGCCACAGCAAATTCCTGGCTCCTTGGCGTATTTAAATTTGGCTCTTCGGTTCCAGCAATTCAAAAACTACTAGATACTTGACCGCCTCTACTAGCCACTGTTGCTAAGCTTATTCAGGTAGTCCCTTCGAGGAATATAGGGCTTCTTAAATGTGTGCAGATTGACAGGAAAACTTTAGCCATTTGAACACTGGAAAAAGGGGTACAGAAACCCTTGCCCAAACGATAATATATATAACCAATTTTCAAGTATATTTTGTGGAATACTTTAGCTGAGAACGACTTTGAAATTGAGGCAGCTACCAAACGATGGTGCATTATCACTGTTGACCCCTAGAGGGCGTCATTCCCAAAGAGACCAAATCAGAAAGGTTGCAAACAGATGCTGATCTTTTTCAATGGCGGCTTCCGTGGAGGTTCAGTGGTAAAGAAATTCTTGGCCAGTGCAGGGAAGATCGCCTGAAGAAGGACATTGCGACCCACTCCAGTATTCTTGCCTGGGAAATCCAATGGACAGAGGAGACTGGCGGGCTACAGTTCATCGGGTCGCAGAGAATCGGACACGACTTAGCGACTAAACAACAAGAACAAAATTTTCAATGGCCATCGTCCACTCTTCAGTCCTTCAGGCTGGGATTTTTCTCACCATGTTCCAATGTTCCATGCTCTTTTTTTTTTTTTTGGCAGTAGCATTCGTATCAAGTCCATAGGGTCGCAAAGAGTGGGACACGACTGAGCGACTAAGCACAGCATTCATATCATGCCTGCGGTGGGATATTATAACAAAAATGGTAGAAGACTTCAGAACAATATGCGATTTTACTTAAACTCCTTGTTGAAAGCTAGAGGAAAATTCTGCGAAGCATTTTGAGGAAGGAAAAAGTGGTCGAACAATATTTCATCAGGAAAATCCATGGACAAAAGACTGTAGTAAAACCAAATAGTTTGGAGAATGGACAACTTCATGAAGAAGACGGCCACAATTTTATCCCACTTCGTTCTGTCTTTTGTTTTTCTGTTGTCTTTATCCAGGTTCGTCTTTTCCAATAATCATTTCAGACATGCCCATTTATCTAACTTTGGTAAAAGGTCGGAGAAAAATGTGCCAAGCGTTTAGAGTGGTTGGTTGTCCTCAGCTGAGTGGGGCTATGAGTGATTATTTTCCTCTTTCAATCTTTCCGGGTTTTTCCAAGTGTTTCCTCAAAGAAGAGGATCAAAAGATATAACTTGGTAAAAAGTCAGTACAGATCATCTCCCATCCATCCAGGCCAGGTCGAGGGGATGGCGGACTCTCCATCAGTTCTGCGCTCCTGGTCTTTCTCACCCCTCCCTTTTTTCTTGGCCTCTTCAGTCTCGTCTCAAAGCCGGAGGAACCGAAAGCCAACCAGCAAGGGAGAAGCCGGGACCTGGTGAGCCGCTCACCAGGCCGGGGCGGCCGCTGGGGCCTCTCCGGGGAGC
>NW_011494735.1:7186349-7193781 GCF_000754665.1 Bison bison bison | reverse complement strand
GCAGGATTTCCGCGGTTGTGTAACTGCACCGCGCGGCCGCGGAGAGCCCTGGGCTTCGCATCCCTCCCAGGCGCGGTCCCTGGTCCCCCGCAGCGCAGCCATGGCCTGGACGGCGGGGGCGGCGCGGAGCGGTGGGACCCGCAGGGCGCTCTCGTCTCACACTCTCCTCTTCGACCTGCCGCCCGCGCTGCTGGGCGAGTTCTGCGCGGTCCTGGACAGCTGCGACGGCGCCCTCGGCTGGCGCGGCCTCGGTGAGCGCGGCGGGGGCGACGGGGCGGCGGCGCGGCGGGGCGGCGGGGCGGCGAGGCGGCGGCGCGCGCGCTCGGTCAGACGTGCTGCCCGCACAGCGGGCAGGCCCTGGGTGCTTGGGGACCGCGAGGCCTCCCAGGCTCTGTTACGGACTTGCCCTTTACTCATTCGCCCTGGGAGGGACGCAGATACTCCCGAGACGCACCCCAGAGCTCCCCCTTCGTCACAAAAACTTGGGGTGAGATTAAATGAGCGGAGCCCGTGGGGGAAACCAGCCACCCGCGTGAAACCATCTAATGATTCGCCACGATTCCTGCCTTGCCTCGTTCGGAATATTTTAAAAAAGAAACGCCTGTGAAATGTCTCTTGTCATGTAAAGTGACCCCCAGGGTATAATTTTCGTATGAAGATGTGCTTATACCTTTAAAATGTTTATCAAGTGTTGTTTTCAGTGCACTCCCCTTAATTACATTTCAGGTGAAATGCTAGAGTAAAAAATTATTTGTAATTAACGTGGCTTCCAGTATTCTTCATTAAATGTACCTTTATTATTTACCCAATCTGGTGGAATGAAGGTTTAGGTTAGAGAATGGTTCTTGACTTTAGTAAGTTGCCTCCAAGACTCCATTTTATGCAGACTTTGGAAAGTTAAGCCATGGCCTATTGGAAGTGTTGAGTGTGATCAACAGAAATAATTCAGACAAAAATCTGTAAACACCTGCGTTTATGGTTCTTTTTGATATTGCATGATGTCACATTTAATATTAGTTGAAAATAAACACAAATATGTCAAACCAGTATAGCCTTAATTCTCTGAAATAGCTATCTATTATTCTTACCCAAAATAGCAGAACACAAAAGAGGAAAAAAGTTTAATTTGTTGTTGATGAATAATATGGTCACACTTTATGAAATGTGGCATTATTGAGTTTCTAGTTGTATAAAGATTTTCTAGGTATTATAAGCTCTATAATTTTATATTATAGCCCTGCAGTAAAAAAATCAGAAAACTCTGGTTTCTGGAGACCATGGACATTTCCAGTATGCATTTGAGAGTTAAGATCCCTCCCACACCATATCTTTTTGACATGGATGATGGCATGGCAGTTTTTGCATCCCTTTGTTTCCTAGAGTTACCAAATTTGGAAGAGAAAAATGTCATTAGTTCAGTCCATGGTTAAAGAATGTTAGGGCTGAGCAGGTATCATAAATGAGGGAAGTGGGTTGGTGTAGACCCACTTGAAACCCAAGGGAAGAACATGTCTCATCTAAAAGGGGCAGTTAGTGCTCAGCCCCAGGCCACCGCTCATTTTCAGGAAGTTCAGCTCAATGTTGCTGAATCTTGTCTCTCCCACTCCCCTCTCTCTTTCTCTCCCTCCCCATGAAATTCAGATATTCATTCATTATCTGGGTTGTCTCATAAACTCTTCCAATATCCTTGTCAGGCAGGTGCTATCATCATCAGTGTTTGAACAACTGAGGAAACTGGTGCAAGTTGGTTAAGTAACTGGTCCAAGCCAATAAAGTAAAAAGTCCAAAGCCGAAAAGTGCAAACAAGAATTTGAAGCAGAGTTTACAGAAAGGATCGGAGAAGGCAATGGCACCCCACTCCAGTACTCTTGCCTGGAAAATCCCATGGACAGAGGAGCCTGTTAGGCTGCAGTGCATGGGGTCGCTAAGAGTCGGACACGACTGAGCAACTTCACTTTCACTTTTCACTTTCATGCATTGGAGAAGGAAATGGCAGCCCACTCCAGTGTTCTTGCCTGGAGAATCCCAGGGACGGGCGAGCCTGGTGGGCTGCCGTCTATGGGGTTGCACAGAGTCGGACACGACTGAAGTGACTTAGCATAGCATAGCATAGCATACAGAAAGGATAAAGTGTATGAGGACTCTTTATACTTTCTTCTGAATTTTTCTGTAAATTTAAAACTGTTTTAAACAATAAGGTCTATTTGAAATTAAAAAGAAAAAAGACATGTAGACCTTGGAGTTTGATAACCTACAACTTCCCTCTATGACTTCCTCAGGGTCACAAATATTGCTGTGTTCTTTCAGCTGCATCTCACAGCCTCCCTAAAGTACAGCCACTTCTGCCATGAAAGAACCATTCAGTGAGCCATTTCAAACACATAGCCCTATTTTCCTAGTAGTGGAAATCAATGAAGACCACCCAAATGAGAACAAGCAAAGGCTATTTATTCAAAGCAAGGGAGTCAGCCCCCATCGCTTGCATTTGACCGAGAGGCAAAGGCAAGCAGAGAAGTGGAAGTACTATAGCTCAAAAAGAGAAGGCTTCAGGTATGCCCTGAATGGAGGCTGTTGGCACGGGGAAGCTGCACACAGGCCACTAGAAGTGGGACATTGTGTGTGATAAGGGCTTCCCTGGTGGCTCAGACGGTAAAGCGTATACCTACAATGCGGGAGCCCCAGGTTCGATCCCTGGGTCAGGAAGGTCCCCTGGAGAAGGAAACGGCAACCCACTCCAGTATTCATGCCTGGAAAATCCCATGGACTGAAGAGCCTGGTGGGCTATAATCCATGGGGTCGCAAAGAGTCGGACATGACTGAGCGACTTCTGTGTGTGTATGTGTGATAAGGGTACATATTTGGCTTTCTCCAATTGACTGTAACTTGGAATTAGGGGCAAAAATTAGGAAAGCTGTCAGCTATTAATGAAGCCCTGGCCATTTGGGGTCAATTGCTGTAAGGGTTATTGTTTGGTTTCCTGGACTAGTTGCTACCGATAGTAGTTTGACCTCTCAGACTGGTTACTCTAGATAGCACATTAGCTTCCTGGGCTAGCTGATGCACGTTGTGGGTCAGGGTTCTGTTTTATAGGTAGCCTAACCATTGTTCCTTTGTAAATTTCTTCTCTCATAGGGGGAGACTGTAAGCTGTTTACTCCTTCATACTCTAGCTATAATTCACTGTGCAGGGGGTTGTGCCCCTGACTGCTTGGACCATATTCTGAAATGAGACCAGGCATGGACCGGCTACTTCATGAATTGTTGGCTCAGCAGAAAAGGAAGGCTGGATTGGTTCCTGGCTGTTGAGGGAAACGCCTGTGTTAAATAGACCAAGTTTCCCCACTGGCACAGTGAAAGTAAGAAGGAAGGAAAGAGGTGCAGGGAGGGGAAACTTGACTTTAGAGGGCAGAGGGGAGAATGTTGGAGGACTGAATCAAGGAGATAGTTTCTTTTATATACATGTCATTTTATTTATTTATTTATTTTTGGCTATGCAGAATCTTCGTTGCTGCACAGGCTTTTCTCTAGTTGCGGCAAGCGGGAGGCTACTCTCTAGTTGGGGTGTGCTGGTTTCTCTTGTTGCAGATGACAGGCTCAACAAATCATGGGCTTCAGTAGGTGCTGCGCATAGCTCAGTAGTTGTCGCGCATAGCTCAGTAGTTGTGGCTCCCACGCTCCTGGATAAGGGATTGAACCCGTGTCTCCTGCATTGGCAGGCAGATTCTCTACCACCAAGCCTCCAGGGAAGCCCCGAGGAGATAGTATATTTTATGCTCAGGACAGCTGAAAGCCTGAGGATGCAGAGGGTCCAAAATTCCATATAGAAAACAACTGTAATGGGAGTTGGTGGTGGACAGGGAGGCCTGGTGTGCTGTGATTCATGGGGTCGCAAAGAGTCGGACATGACTGAGCGACTGAACTGAACTGAAGAGAAGAGAAAAGCAAAAGGGAAGATTAACTGAACTAAGTGTTGGTTCTCACTTGAACTGATCATGTTTGTTGATGATGGTGAATATCAAGCTGTGTTTACAAAGACAGTTCTGACAAAGGCAGATCTTATGGTGGCCTATATGATGTGATCAGTGTATACTGATAAGGTAGACTGGACATTGACAAATGGGAATCACCTGCAAAGTCTTTTAAAGCTGCAGGTGCCCAGGTTCCACCCCTGTATAGGTACAGCTTCTTTCTGTTTTCTGCCAAGCCCCAGGGTGAATCTGATGCACAGTCTGGTTTGGGAGGCATGTGCTTAGGCCAAATTCTCTTCTTTAATAGTATCTTAATATAGCAGTTATTTTACTGTAGTCTTTCACTACTCCACTTAATTCTTTCCATTTTTAAACACATCCTACACATTAATCTTTAAATCACTTTTACTTCATTGTTATTAAAATAGTGTATTCACAAGATAATTTATTCTCTGGTTGATGTTGATGATGTTATGGCTTTGTAATGAAAGTAGGAACCCAATTTAGAAAATGCAAAAAAAAAAATCCATTTATCTTATACTACTCAAAGACATAATAACATATATGCAGAGCCTCTGGTGACAACTGATTTCATTACATTACATGGAACTAGTGTTTAAATTGTTTGGAGGAGCTTACTTTGTAAAACCTCTCAACACTTATGGTACAATGAGAGAAACCCTTCTTACAGATACTATGTGATAGGTTATATCCGACTTTCTTCCTCTCAAAAAAGGAAAGAAAATTACCATAGAAATGATTATTAATCTGTTTAAAACAAATTAGATGAAAAATCACATTAAATGTGCATTTGAATATTTAGTAAAGATTTAAAGCAATAATAATGATACTAATAGTTGCCACCATCTACTGAGTGCTTGTGCATGCGTACTGAGTCACTCAGTCATGTTCGACTCTTTGTGACCCCGTGGACTATAGCCCGCCAGGCTCCTCTGTCCATGGGACTTTTCCAGGCAAGAATACTAAGAGTGGGTTGCCATTTCCTACTCTAGAGGCACTTCCTGACTCAGGTATTCTTTTCCGCTGAGCCACCTGGGAAGCCCCTGTTGAGTGCTTACTATTTGCCAGAGATTCTGTGCTAAGCACTTTACCTGATTATTTCATTATTTATCACAAAAGCTCTCAGGTACTCGTATCTGAGAGGTATCACCCAGGTACTTGTCCTATTTCCATTTTATAGATAGGAAAACTGACTCAGAGAATTTAGGTAATTTACCTCAAATCAGGGATTTCC
Source organism: Bison bison bison (assembly GCF_000754665.1). NCBI lineage: Eukaryota > Metazoa > Chordata > Mammalia > Artiodactyla > Bovidae > Bison > Bison bison. The sequence continues at coordinate 7,188,559 of NW_011494735.1, read as the reverse complement.
CATGTGCCACTAGTGGTTAAAAAAAAAAACAAAAAACCCTCCTGCCAATGCAAAAGATGTAAGAGACGCGAATTCAGTCCCTGGGTTCGAAAGATCCCCTGGAGAGGGAAACGGCAACCCGCTCCAGTATTCTTGCCTGGAAAATCTCGTGGACAGAGGGCCCTGGTGGGCAATAGTCCATGCGGTTCGCAAAGAGTCAGACATCTCTGAAACGACTTAGCATGTACCTCAAATCATAGTTTAATAAGTTGCAGACTAGGATTCTAACCAGATGGTCAGATTCGAGAGTTTATGTTGTTGTTTTTATTTAATTTTAAATAGACTTTATTGCTTAGAACAATTCTGAGTTTACAGAAAAGTTTAGAAGATAGGACAAAGAGTCCTCATATACTCCGTCCTTCCCGTATACTCTGCACTCAGTTTCCCCTGTTATTAGCACCTGACATGAGTTAGGTACATTTGTTCCACTATTGATACACTATTATTCAATTGCATTCATACTTTTTTCAGATTTCCTTCGTTTTTACCTAAAGTCTCTTCTGTTTTCCAGAATCCCACCCAGTGTATCACATTTCATTTGGTTATCGTGTATCCTTTGGAGGCTTTTGGCAGTGATAATTTTTCAGACTTTTCTAGTTTTTGATGACCTTGACAGTTTTGAGGAGTACTGGTCACTACTGATCAGGGCTGGTCTACTGTTTTGAAGAATGTCCCTCAACTAAGATTTGTCTGATATTGTTCTCATGACTAGACTGAGATTGTGGATTTCGGGGGAGAGCAGACCACAAGAGGCAGAGTGCCATTTTTATTACATCATATCAGGGGAGCACACTGTTTACAGGACTGATCACTGTGGATGTTAACCATGGCTGGAGTAGAGTCTGTCAGGTTTCGACACTGTGAAATCACCCTGCCGCACCCCCTTTCCATGTTATGCTCTTGGGAAGGAAGTCACTGTGTGGCCCAACTTAAGACATAGAGTTAAGCTTCCCCTCCCTGAAGGTGGAGTAGAACCCATGTTCTTTGTCCACTATATCATTTCTCACATCCTACAGTGTTCTGTCTAGATCAGACTTTTAAGTTGCCACCTCTTTCTCTGTTCGCCTTTATGGTAAAATTCCTCAAAAGGGCTCTTTATACTCCAGTTTCTCCATCCTCCTTTAAACCTGTTCCAATCAGGTCTTCACCGCCCTACCCTACTGCTGCATTGACATTTCCCTTATCCAAGGTCACTGTGGCTAAATCCAACGGTCAGTTCTCAGTCTTCATCTTACTTGACACATTTGAGCATTCCTTGCTTCTGAAAGCTTTACTTTACTTCTAGAACACTACACTCTCTTCCTTCTCTTCTTACCTCGTATTCTCTGTCCTGATCTCTTAGAATACCACTGGGATCAGTCCATGGGCCTCTTCTCTGCTGTTTATCTATCCTACCCACTGTCTTTGTCAGTACCATCTATGTGCTGATAGCTCCCAGATCTCTCGCTGGGGTCTCTATCTTGAACATCGGCACCATCCATCCATTTGGTTACTTGACAGTCTTCTCCACCATAACAGTCCAGAAGTGTTCCACTCCTTCAGAGTTTCTCCCCATCTCAATGGCATCCCCATCCTTCTTTGTTCTGGCCAAAAGTTTAGTCTCCTCTGACTTCTTGCTTTCTCTCACAAACCACTTCCTGTCTCTCAGTAAATGCCATTGACTGTGCCTTCAGGGTCTATCTAATAATCTGACCGCTTCTTATTATCTCTGCCACCACAGCCATCCTGGGGCAAACCACCATCAGATCTCACCTGGATAATTCAGCAGTTTCCTAATTGGGCTCCTAATCAGTCACCCTGCCTCACCTCGAGTTTCTTTCTTTGTTTCTTTTAAAAAATCAATTAATTATTTACTTATTTTTGGCTGTGCCACGTTTCTAGAGTTGCGGCAAGTGGGAACTGCTCTTTGCTGTGGTGCGCCGGCTTCTCATTGTGGTGGCCTCTTTTGTTGCGGAGCACAGGTTCTGCCTGGGCTTCAGTCATTGCAGCTTGCGAGCTCAGCAGTCGCAGCTCAGCTCATGGACTGTGGAACACAGGCTTCAATAGTTGTGGCATGTGGGCTTAGCTGCTCCAAGGTATGTAGAATCTTTCCAGATCAGGGATCAAACCCAAATCCCCTGCATTGGCAGGTGGATTCTTATCCACTGTGCCACCAGGGAAGCCCCTTGAAA
>NW_011494735.1:7169040-7186185 GCF_000754665.1 Bison bison bison | reverse complement strand
AAGAATACTGGAGTGGGTTGCCATGCCCTCCTCCAGGGGATCTTCCTGACCCAGGGATGGAACCTGCATATCCTATGGCTCCTGCATTGCAGGTGGATTCTTTACCGCTGAGCCACCAGGGAAGCCCAAAGTGTCTTATACCATTATCTTATTAAGAACCCTCCAGTAGCTTCCCATCTCATGCTAGGCTTGCCTTAGCATGCATGCATGCTAAGTTGCTTTAGTGGTGTCCAACTCTGTGCGACCCTATGGACTGTAGCCTGCTAGGCTTCCCTGTCCATGGGATTTTCCAGGCAAGAATACTGGAGTGGGTTGCCATGCCCTCCTCCAAGGGTTCTTCCCAACCCAGGGACTGAATCCACATCTCGAATGTCTCCTCCATTGGCAGGCAAGTTCTTTACCACTAGTGCCACCTGGGAAGTCCCATCTCACAGTAAACACCAAAGCCCTACATTGCTTTTCTCATTTCCTTCTTCTTAATCACTCAACTCCAGATTAATTGGCCTCCATGGACATTCAAGAATTTTTTTCCTGTAGGTAGCCTTGAGTCTTCCTTCTTCACATCCTTCATGGATTTTGATGAACTATTACGTACCCTGACTATGCTTTTAAAATTCATACATGCTCCCTTATGCTCCTTTACTGCTCTATTTTTCTCTATATCACTTATCATTCCTTGTATACTTTATATATATGCATATACATACATACATTTCTTTGTTTACTGTCCATCTAGAAATAAGCTTTATGAGGGCAGGGATTTTTTGTTTGCTTTGTTTCCTGCTTACTTCTCAAGCATCTAATATTGTACCTGGTATAGAGAAGACATTTCAGTAAATACCTGTTGATTGAATGAATTAAAGAATGTCTGTTAAACATCCTAAACCTTGTTGGGCAGAATCTTAAAAAAAGCATTATACTAGATACAATGCCATGGTCCCTGCTTGTAAGGATTTTCAAATTTAACATAGACAACAGACCAACATAGATCTATAAATTTTAACAAGAAGGAAGTATAGAAAAATTGTACTGATCATTACCTGAGTGTGGAAGGACACAGCTTCTGAGTTCCAGACAGAAACACTGCTGTTGAAGGTGAAATGTTCTTCAGTTATCTCCCCCAAGTCACTAATGTTAGATCCTTCCCTGGGTCAGGGATTGAGAGATCAAGACAGATGGAAGGCTCCCTCGTGCATAGGCCTTCCCATTTATGAAATATGAGTCCTACTCAGGTAGGGAATAAAAAGTACACATAAGCTTAGGTATGGACAAGTATTGTTTCTTGTAAAATGTATGAGTTAGTGGGTGTTAATGCTATGGTCTGGTAAGGGGAGTCGAGCTCACTTAACGCTTTTGAGTTTTGTTTTGCTTTTTGGGGGAATTAAAAATATTATTTCAATCTTAAAGGTTTTTTTTTTTTTTTTTTTTGCCTAATTTGTTTGTGTGCTAGTGGGAAAAAAAGAAAAAAGACATCTTTTCCTTTTCCCATTTTGTTATCTCAAAACAAACTTTGCAAGAATGTAGATAATTTCCTAGGGGTTTTGGCATGTGGTTATATGCAAATACAAAGATTCCAAATAGGGTATGTTGCGTTATTCTAAAAAACCCCTTCAGAGACAAATTTGCATGTGGAGAGTGATTTCTGCAGCTGAATTCCCCAGCGGTTAGCACTCCTAGATAGTTCTGCCCTCTCAAAACAGAGCCCCAGCGACCTTTGAGCACTGAATAATTAAGCTATCAGTATTTTCAGATTAATTTCTTTCTGGAGAAGGAAATGGCAACCCACTCCAGGACTCTTGCCTAGAAAATTCCATGGACTGAGGAGCCTGGTAGGCTACAGCCCATGGGGTCACGAAGAGTTGGATACGACTGAGCAACTTCACTTTCACTGTCTGTAAGACTCCTGCTGCTATTGCTACCAGATGGGTCTTCTGAAAACTAAAGCTTTCATCTCCTCATCACCTCCTCAGGAATCTTAGATTTATCCCATTTACTTTCAGGATAAAGTTTTAAGTTACGCTGACACTCAGGGCCTCTGTCTGTCATTCAGCAAATATGCCCTGGATGTGGACTATGTGCTAACCACATTCCTACGAAGGTAACATGGACTTCATTGAGCTTGCTCACCCTCTCTTTAACATGAATCCTCTCCTGCAAGCATACTGGTCTCCTCTTGGCCCCTCACGTCCTTTTCTTCATTTCTGGAGCAGTTCTCCATCTGAGAGGCCTTAACCCCCCAACTGTTGCAAAGTGAGCTGATGTCCCATGGCCTCTTGCTTCCTTCCCTGGCTGTGGCAACCAACACGGGCATCTTCTTTCTTCACCCCTGAGAAGTTATGTGTGGGTCTTATCTCACACAGTTGAAGTGGAAAGAGAACTGTTTTATTAAGGAAAAATAAAGTCCTGCTGTATGGTATATAAATATTGTTAATTTTTATGGTACCTTAGAGGCTTCCCTGGTGGCTCAGTCAGTAAGGAGACTGCCTACAATGCAGCAGACCTGGGCTCGATCCCTGGGTCAGGAAGATCTCCTGGAAAAGAAAATGGCAACCCACTCCAGTATTCTTGCCTGGAGAGTCCCGTGGACAGAGGAGCCTGGTGGGCTATAGTCCATGGGGGTCATAAGAGTCAGATAGTGACAGAGACTAAACCACACTTGGTGCATTATGCCTAATTCCTATGAACGTTAGCTGGTTGATTTACTAATAGACAAAGTGGAAATCTAAACTTTCCTTTTGCTGAAATTTGATATTTAGCATTCCCTTTTTGGAATGTTAATTTTGAGACTGGGAAATGTTTTAAAGACTGAAAGTGTTTTAAAGTCCGTACTTATATAAGGCAGGCCAGGGACTTCCCTGGTGGTCCAGAGGCTAAGTTACCATGCTCCCAAAGCAGAGGACCTGGGTTTGATCCCTGGCCAGGGAACTAGATCCCCTGTGCCACAACTAAGAGTTTGCATCCCACATGCAACGAAGACTGAAGATCCTGCTACAGTTAAGATTACGTGTAGCCAAATGAATACATAAAAATAATTTTTAAAAATCAGCAGGCCAGTGAAGGGCAACCAAATGTGGTATCTGTTTTTGGGAGGGACTGTTTGTCAAAGGATATTAACTGATGAGAAATTTGAGATTGCTCAATGAGACTGTGACTTGTCTGGAGTTGAACTGTAGGTTGGTGGCAGATCCGTCACTAAACCCACGTGTTCCTACATATATTCACTGGGCCACAATGATGTCTGGACTGGTGACTTTTCTCGTGAAAAGAGGGTATAGACCATGGGGCTCAGAGATCATTCTTTTGTCTTGTTTTCAAATTGGAACTTGAGTGATTTTTTTTTTTTTTTCTCTCCAGAGTAGTATACTCTATCCAGTTATTCCTTAGGAATTGGCGTCTCTTTAGAAACACTCAAAGTTTTGATTTTGACTCAGGCTCTGGAAAGCACTCCTCAAGGGAGCCCATGATGCCCCATCTTTAGTTAGGGACCTGTCTTCACGCTCCACTCACACTTGCTATGTGCAGTTACTGCATTGCTAACAGTCAGTAGATGCTCATCAGATGTTTGAATGACACTGATTTGTGGTATTACTTCTAGGAACTTTTAGAAAGAGTTGGAGTGTTCATGTGATGAGTGAGTTGTGAGATGTGAGAGTTGGACCAAAAAGAAGGCTGAGCACCAAAGAACCAATGCTTTCTAATTGTGATACTGGAGAAGACTGTTGAGAGTCCCTTGGACAGTGAGGAGATCAAACCAGTCAGTCCTATAGGAAATCAACCTGAATATTCACTGGAAAGACTGATGCTGAAGCTCCAGTACTTTGGCCACCTGATGAACTGACTCATTGGAAAAGACCCTAATGCTGGAAGGATTGAGGGCAAGAAGAGAGGGGGCTACAGAGGATGAGATGGCTGGTTGGCATCACTGACTCAATGGACATGAGTTTGAGCAAACTCCAGGAGACAGTGAAGCACAGGGAAGCCTGGTGTGCTGCAGTCCATGGGGTTACAGTTGGACATGACTTAGTGACTGAACCACAAATGTTCATAAAATTGTGTCTCAATCAAATAGACAAATGACATCATCTAAAAATACATTAAAATAGAATTAGCATATCTTACCAAATATTTTGCTTTGAAGGTACCTTTCTATTTTTTTTTAGTGATATTTTGTCTCAAACATATATTGGCATTTGGTTAGTCCTTGCTTCTTCATGAGACATCATCTGTTCAAAGAGACGTGAAATGAAGATGTTATTGCCAGAACCTAAAATATGGAAGAAGGGCAAGACGTTCTAACTAAATGAATGATGTTAGATATTTTGTAGTAACTCTTCCCCTCCCACCCCACCACTTAAGCCGAAGCATGCATGCATTCAGATTGAATGTTTCAACGTTATCTTCCCTTGTTTGATTGTACTCACTTCCTGTACTCACTTCCTTTCACTAATTTCGGGTATAAGATGTAACTGAAATAAAACATTCAAGATAAGAACTTTGTATGTATTAGTTGGGTTAGTCTAAATTATACTGCAGTTTAAAAAAAAAAAAGCACAGCAGCTAAATCTCAGTGGTTAACCTAACCTTAGAGAAACTTCCTGTTTGCTTGTGGGAGGAGCACTGAGAGTCCGGGACAGCCAGTGTCCATTGTGGTGGTGCGGCATCTCTGGGCACTCCTTTCTTGACATGTGCTTCTACTGTTGCTGCGGCAGGGATGGGAGCCTGGAGAATTGCACCCTGGCTTATCGGTGTTTCTGGCTGGAAGAGACACATAGGCATAACCACCAACCTAGAGCAGGAAAATCTTATCCTCTGATGAGATTGAAGCTGGAAGTACTGGTGGGTACTAGGACTATCTACCAAATCTGCTTTGTTTTCTCAGGAAGAGGGATAGCAGTGGTATCATTTAGGGCTTCCCATGTGGCACTAGTGGTAACAAACCCGCCTGCCAGCACAGGAGGCATAAGAGACGCTGGGTCAGGAGGATCCCCTGGAGGAGCGGGTGGCAACCCACTCCAGTATTCTTGCCTGGAGAATCTCGTGGACAGAAGAGCCTGGTGGGCTACAGTCCATGGGGTCCCAAGGAGTCAGACACAACTGAAGTGACTTAGCACAGCACAGTGGTATCATATTGTGATCTCTTTCAACTTTCAGGATTTACTTATAATCTCAGCAGAAACATAAAACTGAAGGAAATTAATAGTCCTGCAAACCCGTGTCAGACTGAAAACATGGGGGGAGGGATGCCATAGTAAACAGAAGATATTTACCTTTCTGATGTCTTGATTCAAATACTGTAACTGGTGCTCAGTCGGTTCATTTCAGTCGCTCAGTCGTGTCCAACTCTTTGCGACCCCATAGTTCCTTAAGAAAATTTTAAAACCTGTGGAGTCTGAAGCAGACTGAACAAAAAGATAGTCACCTTAGGCTTATTGCTCTGGTCAGAGCTGAGAGCCTGTTCACCTTTTAAAAGGACATTAGCCTTTGGAGAACGTCTTTGGTGGCTAAGTGAGTCCTTAAGTGAGGTTGCCTCTGTTACTACTGGAGGGCAGCTTCCAAATTTGTGTGTGTCAGAGGGAGAGGGGGCTGATTCCCACAGCCAGTCATGGTGAGGTGTTGGGGTTCCCCATGACCACTTTCAGGTGGCAGCTGGATTTTGACCTATAGACCTGTATCTGACTTCCTGGAGTTTTAAGACTCTCTGGAGGATAAAGGTATGAAGGGTTGCTGCTATTACCATCACTGGCCCTAAAACACATCGTTCATTTTAGTACTCAAGATGGTTGGACTAACCTGCGAGTACCGTCCCAGGGATGAGAAAGCTACCTTTCCATCTGTAATTTGCTTGATTTCCCCACTCCTTTGCCTTAAAATACACTTTAAAATTTGGAATTTATGTGGAAAGGTTGTATAATTTTTTACTCAAAGAATCCTCTTATCTCACAGTGCCATAAAAAGTCATACTAAATCAACTATACTCTAATAAAACTTTTTTTTTTTAAAAAATCATATACTTTCATTTAAGATATTTATAGGGGACCCTAAAAAAGTCATAGAGACTGTTTTAGAGTAATTTAAATCCTATTATCCAGCAGAACATATTTCCCTGACCCTACTTAGACCCTACCCAGATAACTTTTAATTGTTCAAACATGTTCAGCAAGACAATCCAGAATAAAAATTTAAAACAGCATTTCATAAAAGTTTCAACAAATGAACCAAACTAGTAATATATTATCAGTGACCACACTGAAGAAAATGAGAAAGAAAAGAACTAACCTAAGTAACCTTGGAAAACAAGCTCTTCCCAGAATACTCAGGCTGAGGACAAAAACAAGTGTACACAAATGCTGTAATTTGGTTAGCTAGTCTGTTCCTCACAGGGATTTGGGTTAGCCATTCTGAAAGTACTTCATGTACATGGTAGAAGGAAACAAACAGTAAATATATTGTAGATAATGAGAGCAGTTTCTCACTGTGTGAGAATGAAACTATACATGAGACAGGACTAAAATGTGCCATATGGTACTGACTTGGATCAAGGGAATCAGTAGAAAATCGTGGCTTTTCATACGTGTACCTATAGAAAAATACAGATGTATGGGTGAGAGAACCTACATGTATGTGTTTCCCAGCTCTGTCTGCTTGGAGGACCTCAGTTCAGTTCAGTTCAGTCACTCAGTCGTGTCTGACTCTTTTCGACCCCATGAACTGCGGCATGCCAGGCCTCCCTGTCCATCACCAACTCCTGGATTCCACCCAAACCCATGTCCATTGAGTCGGTGATGCCATCCAGCCATCTTATCCTCTGTCGTCCCCTTTCTCCTCCTGCCCTCAATCTTTCCCAGCATCAGGGTCTTTTCCAATGAGTCAGCTCTTTGCATCAGGTGGCCAAAGTATTGGAGTTTCAGCTTCAACATCAGTCCTTCCAATGAACACCCAGGACTGATCTCCTTTAGGATGGACTGGTTGGATCCCCTTGCAGTCCAAAGGACTCTCAAGAGTCTTCTCCAACACCACAGTTCAAAACCATCAATTCTTCGGCACTCAACTTTCTTTAGAGTCCAACTCTCACATCCATACATGACCACTGGAAAAACCATAGCCCTGACTAGACGGACCTTTGTTGACAAAGTAATGTCTCTGCTTTTTAATATGCTGTCTAGGTTGGTCATAACTTTCCTAGCAACAGGGAATACCTCTAGCATCTAGTTCTTGCTTTCTAAGCACCATTATCCAAGAAAAGGAACCGGGACTCTTGGGAAAAGTAATTATATTGAAGACGAGGAGAAAAAATGCAGAATGAACTTGGAGCAACTTGTATAGCCAGAAAATAAGGAACTGTTCCAAAAATGACAGGGCTTGTCAGAAGAATACAGAAGCCAAACTGAATGGACAAAGCTGGAGCAATTGTAGCAGCAAAATAAATAATGATAGTATTGGATTTTAACTTGTAGAATAAAATAAATATTCATGAGGCCACATTGATAAATTAATTACCTAAACAAATGGAGAAGAAGAAACAACACTTTCTTACAGAATTACCAGTTAATGAACATAGATGGAAAAGAGTGAAATAGAAGAAGACCATTAAGCAAATCCTGCAGTAATGATTATGATTAATAAGAACCACTGTAGTTGCAAATATTTGTAGGCAAAATCTGAGAAGCAAGATATTTCCATAGTCTCCAGTATCTCCCCCAACATAGTTATTAGTTTAAAATAATTAATAATAATTTTATAGTGGAGAAACCTGCAGACACTACCTTAGCCAGGGGATCAAGATTAATATAGGCAGTAATAAGACATGGGCATCACGAACCTCTTGATATTATGCACAGAGAAGGATACAAGGATTTCACTGTCTGAAAAACAAGGAAAGATTGAGGAACATCAGATCAGTGGAAGTTAAGGAGAAGTGAAGTGAAGTGAAGTGAAGTCACTCAGTCATGTCCGACTCTTTGTGACCCCATGGACTGTAGCCTACCAGGCTCCTCCGTCCATGGGATTCTCCAGGCAAGAGTACTGGAGTGGGTTACCATTTCCTTCCCCCGGGGATCTTCCCTACCCAGGGATCAAACCCGGGCCTCCCCCATTGGAGGCAGACGCTTTAACCTCTGAGCCACCAGGGAAGCCAGGGAGAAATAACGAGTAATTGAAATGTGAGAAACTGGATAGAATCTTAGAACAGAAAAAACACATCAATAAAAAAATGGGTGAAAATAGAATGAGGTTTGCAGCTTAGGCTTCCCTTGTGGCTCAGCTGGTAAAGAATCTGCTGCAATGCACAAGACCTGGGATCGATCCCTGGGTTGGGACGATCCCCTGGAGAAGGGAAAGGCTACCCACTCCAGTATTCTGGCCTGGAGAATTCCATGGACTGTATAGTCCATGGGGTTGCAAAGAACTGGACATGATTGAGTGACTTTTCACTTGCACTTGCAGCTTAGTAACCACTGGGTCTGACTGTGGTTATGTAAGGTCTTAACATTAGGGGAAGTTAAAGGAGTACGTGCTAAAATTAGTTCAAAACGTAAATGTAAATAAAAGGTAATAAAACATACCAATGAAAGTAAATTATTCTTTGGTTCTTCCTATTACAATTTCCACAGCGGAGCGGCTTTCAAGCAGCTGGCTGGATGTTCGTCACATTGAAAAATATGTAGACCAAGGTAAAAGTGGAACAAGAGAATTGCTTTGGTCCTGGGCTCAGAAAAACAAGACCATCGGTGACCTTTTACAGATCCTCCAGGAGATGGGGCATCATCGAGCTATCCATTTAATTGCAAATTATGGTAAGCATTGATTCAAATGATATTGCTCTTGGTTCATTTTATATAAATCGTAACTTGTAAATATTGTATTTTATCCAAGACATTGACTAGTCATGTTGTATGTCAGTGATTACTTACCTACGGCTTTTACCTGAAGGGGAGTTTGCAGCTTCATATTTTTGTGACACTTTCTTTTCTTATTGCCTAACTTATACAACAGATTCCTTTCCACCACTTTATAGTTGCTTTTTAAAATTTGTTTACAAGTTATACTTCTTAAAATGTTCTTACTTAGTTAAGAGAATCAGCTCTCTTTCCAAGAATCTGGAACTGAGTCATAAACATGATCAGAACCACAATATGAGTAAAATGAAAATAATGCTGTAATTTATTTTACCCTATAATAACAAATTAAAAATAATTGAATTTCCCCTGTGTATTTTAGGGCTTTCTTGGTGGCTCAGTGATAAAGAATTCTCCTGCCAATGCAGGACACATGGGTTTGATCCCTGGGTCGGGAAGCTTTCCTGGAGGAGGAAATGGCAACCCACTCTAGTAGTCTTGCCTGGAGAATCCCATGGGCAGAGGAGCCTAGTGGGCTACAGTCCATGGGGTCGCAAAAAGTTGGACATGACTTAGCAGCTAAACAACAGCAACCATCTGTGTATTTTGGTGCAAATGATAACCTCCAGAATAACCCTGGAATTTCTCTGTTATCGTCACTGTTGAGTTTATGCCATGGCTTCTAACTTTGCTTTACCTGTTTACATCTATTTCACCATGTCCTGCTTCTTCCCTCTCTTTGTCTTCTGTTTCTGACGCTGTGTCATTCCTTACATTTAGAGTTACCTGGAAAGTAAAGCATGTGAAGTTTTCCCTGTACAGTCTTTGTAAATAAAATAGTCTCCTAATGTACCTTGTTCTGTTTATTCCACTTTGGATTCATTGATATTGACAAGAATGATCTTGAGTTATCTTGGGTCTTAGGTTATGGACGCAGGACTCTTAGGTGGGAAAGTCCTTTAGATCAGCAGCCTTATTCTTTGAATCTTTCATCTAGGCATATTTGTAGTTCTGTGTATTTGCACACATGCTGTTTGATAATATATTTAGTCCAGGCAAGCCACTGTCTCATCACTTAAAGAAGCTTTACGCACATGAGAAGAAATCCTGAGAGATTTGTACCAGAAAACTGTAGCTTCAGAGTGACTTTTATTTTGTAGGGTTTTCACATGAAGTAGGTATTAGACTGGAGAAGGCAGTGGCACCCCACTCCAGTACTCTTGCCTGGAAAATCCCATGAACGGAGGAGCCTGATAGGCTGCAGTCCATGGGGTCACTAGGAGTCGGACATGACTGAGTGACTTCACTTTCACTTTTCACTTTCATACATTGGAGAAGGAAATGGCAACCCACTCCAGTGTTCTTGCCTGGAGAATCCCAGGGACGGGGGAGCCTGGTAGGCTGCAGTCTATGGGGTCACCCAGAGTCGGACATGACTGAAGCGACTTAGCAGCAGCAGCAGCAGGTATTAGACAGTTCCCATAGGTTTCTAGCATGATATTATCCTATTAGTGATATACGTATAACTTGGCTAATACATTGTGTCTGTTGCACACTATTTCTTCACTGAGTTTTATACAGCAGAATGCTTCACTATGCCACTGACTGATCTAGTAAAGTGCCATTGAGTCTCTGGGAGCTGTAAAGTAATGCTTTTTCATTATTTGAGCCTTGTCCAGCCACCTTCACCACCCATGCAACTGGTTGTTCACAGTATAGACTCACACCAATATATTTTATACTTCAGTATATTTTATACTTCGGTTTTCTGGAATTGATTGCAGAGCATCTTCTCACGCTCCATGTTGTTTGTTTATGCAATGGGGAATTATGTGGACAAAAATTCCACATCTTTGGTTTGACTCCAAGGCTGTGGCACATGCAAAATTTCATTTTTTTTTTCCTGAGTATTTTTTTGATTCCTCCCTTCCTTTTGTTTATTTAGTTTTGGCTGTGCTGGATCTCTGTTGCTCTATTCGGGCTGTCTCTAGTTGCAATGAACAGGGGCCGCTCTCTGGTTTTGGCTCACGGGCTTCTCGTTTTGGTGGCTTCTTTTGTACGGCCTCTTGCACAGGCTCTAAGTGCACAAGCGTCAGGAGTTGCAGCATGTAGACTCAGTAGTTGTGACTTGTGGGCGCTAGAGCATGGGCTCAGTGCTTGTGGTGCATGGGCCCGGTTTCTCCGAGGCATGTGGGATCCCCCCAGACCAGGGGTCAGACCTGTGTTCCCTGCACTGGCGGGTGGACTCCCATCCACTGTGCCACCAGGGAAATCCCTTCGTTTTTTAAAATGTGGGATTAGTTGATTGGTGGAAAGACAATATACTGCCCTAATACCAGAAGATAGATAAATTTGACGTGAAAAGGAGTGTTTTGTTCTGAATCCTTTGCTAGGGAAAATAGCATTATTTAGTTGGAATTTATTGAGTAAATGCTTTGAATTTTAATCTTATAAACATTAATTATATAGCTTATTAAAAGCAGCCAGGTGATGACTCCTTGGAAACATTTATTTTTGGCCATATCAGGTCTTGGTTGAGGCATGTGGACTCTGTAATTGCAACATGTGGGCTTAGTTACCCCCTGGGCATATGGGGTCTCAGTGCCTTGACCAGGGATTGAATCCAAGTCTCCTGCACTGGAAAGTGGATTTGTAACTACTGGATTACCAGGAAAGTCCCACATTGGAAACATTTAAGTGTAATTTGCTACACTTGTGTTTCCTATGACATCAACTCACTGAGTCAGGAGTTGGAGCTCCTAACTGAAAGACTAAAAAGTTAGTCTTTCTTTCTTGTTACCATGAACAGAGTTATCAATTATCCAAATAATCTATTTTTGTCTACTTTTCCTTAAAATTGTTTCGTTTGGGGGAGTGATTTTCATGTTAGAGGGTTTTGTGGCATGTCATATTCCAATCTCCAGAGATCACTTTCTAGATTTGGAAGTTCTTTTGAGTAGTAAATCCCCTACATACCAAAGAGTTCCTTCCATTCCCAGAGTGCATTTGTAAATCCAATTTGTTTGTAAGTCCAATAAAGTTGGCCTAGGTACCCAACTCACACTATCAGCTAAAAAGTATTGTACTTAATAGGTTTATAATACTTTTCACACAAATAAAACATAAAAAGCAAACAAACACAAAAAATAAAGTATGTTTAATCTTATAATACAGGACCTTGAAAGGTACAGTGGTCTAGTACAGCAGCTGGCATTCAGGGCCTGGCAGTGAGTGAACAGGCAAGAAGAGTCACTGACTGGAAGAGAGAGAGGAGGTAGGAGATGGTAGAGCTGAAGGATTGTTAGCAACAGGAAATGGACGGCAAGCTGCAATTAACACCTGACACTGAGGGAACACGTTTGCATCTTTGAAAGTTCTCAGTTTGAAGGCTCATATGTAGAGGACTTGACTGTGTTACAGAGAAAGGCCTTGTATTTCTTCCCAGGCATTTTTCCTGCAATTCAGGTGGCTGCCACTAGGTGGTGTCTTCACATCCAGGAAACATGCCCTCAGATCTCAGGGCATAACCAAGTTGTTCAAGAAACTAGAATTTTTACTTGCTGTCATTATATTTCTGGCATGCATATCCTTACATAGGCTTCCCCTGTGGCTCAGCGGTAAAGAATCCACTGCAGTGCGGGAGACACAAGAGATGTGTGTTCGATCCCTGGGTCAGGAAGATTCCCTGGAGGAGGACATGACGAACCACTCTAGTATTCTTACCTGGAGAATCCCATGGACAGAGGAGCCTGGCGGGCTACAGTCCATAGGGTCCCAAAGAGTCAGACATGACTGAAGTGACTTAGCATGCATGCATATGTCCTTACATATCGCATTGTGCATGTAAATCTCAATGGTCAGTGGTTGTCTTTTAATTTTCCTTTTTATAATTCTGTTTATTTTTTATGGTTGTGCTGGGTCTTGGTTGCTATGCGGGCTTTTCTCTAGTTGAGTGGGGGCTACTCTAGTTGCTGTGCACAGGCTTCTCACTGCGATGGCTTCCCCTGTTGTGGAGCATGGACTCTAGGCACGTGGGTTTCAGCACATAGGACCAGTGATTGTGGTACACAGGCTTAGTGGGATCTTTCTGGACCAGAGATGGAACCAGTATCCCCTGCATTGGCAGGCGGACTCTACCTCTGAGCCACCAGCGAAGCCCGGTCTTTTAGTTTGGACATGAAATCTGCAGCTTTCTGCTGGCTTCTTAGGAGAGCCATTTTGAATCTTCCATTTTATCCAACAATGAAGCCTTGTCTATTTATATGCAACAACAGGATAATAGCTTTTAGTCTCCTTGCAACCTGAAAACTTCAAATTTTATTCTATACAGCAATACCTTTCTCAGAATGTTTGTTGTTTATTTTTCTTGCCTAATTGTCCTGCCAGAAGCCTTTAGTATAACATTGAATAAAAGTGGTAAGACTAGACCTTCTTTCTTGTTCCTGATCTAAGGGAAAAACATTTTCTTTCACTATTATGTATGATATTCACTGCAGGTTTTTCACAGATGCCCTTTATCAAATTAAGGAATTTTTTTTCTCCCTAGAGTTTTATCATGATAGCTTATTGAATTTTATGAGTTTTGTTCATTTTACTAATGTGTGTTACATTGATTGGTTTTCAAATATTAAGCTAACCCTGGATTCCTGGGATGAATCCCACTTGGTCATAGTATCTCATCTTTCTTGTTTCTGGATTTAATTTGCTAATATTTTGGTGAGCATTTTTGCATCTACATTTATAAGGGTTATTGGTCTATAGTTTTCTTGTGCTGTTTTGTGTGGCATTGATGTAAGAATAATATTAGCCTCAAAGAGTTTTGGGAATTGTTTCCTCCTCTTCTGTTTTGGAAAAATTGGTGAAGAACTGGTCTTAAGTCTTCTTTAAATGCTTGGTAGAGTTCACTTGTGAAGCCATTTGGACCTGGGCTTTTCCTTATGAGAAGTGTTAAAATATTAGTTAAATTTCTTTCCTTGTTACAGATCTATTCAGATTGCTTATTTCTTCTTGACTTAGTTTTGGTAGTCTGTGTCTTTCTAGGAATCTGTCCATATCATTTATCTAGTTTTTGGACAAATAGTTGTTTACAGTATTCCCTTATAATTCATTTTATTTCTGTAAGGTCAGTAGTTATGTCTTTTGTTCTTAATTATGATAATTTGAGTCTTCTTTTTTTCTCTTTTGGTCAGTCTAACTAAGGGATTGTCAACTGTGTTTATATTTTCAAAGAACCAACTTTAATTTCATTGATTTTTCTCTTTTGTTTTTCTATTCTGTTCTTCTGTTTCATTTATTTCCACTCCAATCTTAATTCTTCCTTCTTTTTGCTTCCTTTGGTTTAGTTTTCTCTTCTTTTTTATTCCCCAATGCAAAAGTTTAGGCTATTTATTTGATATCTTTCCTCTTTTTAAAGGAGAGCATTAACAGCAAAAAAATTTCCCTTTAAGCACTGCTTTTGCTGCATGCCATAAATCTTGGCATGTTGTGTTTTTGTTTTCATTTATCATAAAGTTTTTTCTAGTTTCCCTTGTGACTTCTTGACTTATTCATTATTTATGAATTTGGTGTTTAACGTTCATGTGTTAGTCAATTTCAAAAACTTCCTTTTGTTATTGATTTCTACTTTAATTCCAGGTGTTCAGAGAATATACTTTGTATGATTTCATCCTTCCAAGTTTATTAAGGCTCATTTTACTGCCTAACGCATGATCTGTTCTGAAGAATGTTCAGTGTACAATTGCAAAGTATGAGTATATTGTGTTTTGGATGGGATGTTCTATAAAAGTCTGTTTGATCTAATTGGTTTGTAGTTTTGTTCAAGGTTTGTTATTGTGTTTGTTGCCAGTCTTCTAAGCAAAACAATCTAAGAAACACTAGAATACAATCTAAAACTAGAAAATGAAATAAAACTTTTCTAAAGTCTGAATCAAAACATCAGAAGTAACTGCAAAGTAACTGCAGCTTAAATTTTTTGTAGGAAGCCACCACAGACTTCCTTAGTTCAGGCAGAACCATAACAGACAGAAGTAATAGTCCAGCTGGGGAGAGTGTGGGCGTTTGTGGTTGGTCTCTCTCTCACACACACATACCCACACACACACCCCTCTAATACCTTATGGTGCAAGATAGGATAACAAGTAAACTAAGCCAGAGGGATATAATCCCATAATTGTAAAAGTTTTAAATATATGTGCAGAAAACTGATAACAGTGTTGCTTTCTTCTTGTCAATTCTCACCTTCATACTTTAATATTTTTTATGATATCTAAGAGTAGTTTTAGTTTGCTGATTCCTAGAATGTCGACGTTCACTCTTGCCATCTCTTGTTTGACCACTTCCAGTTTGCCTTGATTCATGGACCTGATATTCCAGGTTCCTATGCAATATTGCTCTTTACAGCATTGGACCTTGCTTCTATCACCAGCAAGGTGATGGGTGAATTTAACTCAGATGAACATTATATCTACTACTGCAGGCAGGAATCCCTCAGAAGAAGTGGAGTAGCCATCATGGTCAACAAGAGTCCGAAATGCAGTACTTAGATGCAATCTCAAAAACGAAAGAATGATCTCTGTTCATTTCCAAGGCACACCATTCAGTATCACAGTAATCCAAGTCTATGCCCCAACCAGTAAGGCTAAAGAAACTGAGGTTGAACGGTTTTATGAAGACCTACGAGACCTTTTAGAACTAACACCCCCAAAAGATGTCCTTTTCATTATAGGGGACTGGAATGCAAAAGTAGGAAGCCAAGAAACACATGGAGTAACAGGCAAATTTGGCCTTGGAATATGGAATGAAGCAGGACAAAGACTAATAGAGTTTTGCCAAGAGAATGCTCTGGTCATAGCAAACACCCTCTTCCAACAACACAAGAGAAGACTCTACACATGGACATCACCATATGTTCAACACCAAAATCAGACTGATTATGTTCTTTGCAGTCAAAGATGGAGAAGCTCTATACAGTCAACAAAAACAACACCAGGAGCTGACTGTGGCTCAGATCATGAACTCCTTATTGAGAAATTCAGACTTAAATTGAAGAAAGTAGGGAAAACCACTAGACCATTCAGGTATGACCTAAATCAAATCCCTTATGATTATACAGTAAGAATATAGTGAGAAATAGATTTAAGGGACTAGATCTGATAGAGTGCCTGATGAACTATGGACTGAGGTGCGTGACATTGTACAGGAGACAGGGATCAAGACCATCCCCATGGAAAAGAAATGCAAAAAAGCAAAATGGCTGTCTGGGGAGGCCTTACAAATAGGTGTGAAAATAAGAGAAATGAAAAGCAAAGGAGAAAAGGAAAGATATAAGCGTCTGAATGCAGAATTCCAAAGAATAGCAAGAAGAGATAGGAAAGCCTTCCTCAGCAACCAATGCAAAGAAATAGAGGAAAACAACAGAATTGGAAAGACTAGAGATCTCTTCAAGAAAATTAGAGATACCAAGGGAACATTTCATGCAAAGATGGGCTCAGTAAAGGACAGAAAGGGTATGGACCTAACAGAAGCAGAAGATATTAAGAAGAGGTGGCAAGAATACACAGAAGAACTGTACAAAAAAGATCTTCACGACCAAGATAATCACAATGGTGTGATCACTCACCTAAAGCCAGACATCCTGGAATGTGAAGTCAAGTGGGCCTTAGAAAGCATCACTACGAGCAAAGCTAGTGGAGGTGACGGATTTCCAGTTGAGCTATTTGAAATCCTGAAAGATGATGCTGTGAAAGTGCTGCACTCAATATGCCAGCAAATTTGGAAAACTCAGCAGTGGCCACAGGACTGGAAAAGGTCAGTTTTCATTCCAATCCCAAAGAAAGGCAATGCCAAAGGATGCTCAAACTACTGCAGAATTGCACTCATCTCTGAGCGACTTCACTTTCACTTTTCACTTTCATGCATTGGAGAAGGAAATGGCAACCCACTCCAGTGTTCTTGCCTGGAGAATCCCAGGGATGGGGGAGCCTGGTGGGCTGCCGTCTGTGGGGTCGCACAGAGTCGGACACGACTGAAGCGACTTAGCAGCAGCAGCAGCAGCACACGCTAGTAAAGTAATGCTCAAGATTCTCCAAGCCAGGCTTCAGCAATACGTGAACCGTGAACTTCCAGATGTTCAAGCTGGTTTTAGAAAAGGCAGAGGAACCAGAGATAAATTGCCAACATCTGCTGGATCATGGAAGAAGCAAGACAGTTCCAGAAAAACATCTATTTCTGCTTTATTGACTATGCCAAAGCCTTTGACTGTGTGGATCACAATAAACTGTGGAAAATCCTGAAAGAGATGGGAATACCAGAC
>NW_011494735.1:7168133-7168940 GCF_000754665.1 Bison bison bison | reverse complement strand
ATCCTGAAAGAGATGGGAATACCAGACCACCTGACTTGCCTCTTGAGAAACCTGTATGCAGGTCAGGAAGCAACAGTTAGAACTGGACATGGAAAAACAGACTGGTTCCAAATAGGAAAAGGAGTACGTCAAGGCTGTATATTGTCACCCTGCTTATTTAACTTCTATGCAGAGTACATCATGAGAAACGCTGGACTGGAAGAAACACAAGCTGGAATCAAGATTGCCAGGAGAAATATCAATAACCTCAGATATGCAGATGACACCATGCTTATGGCAGAAAGTGAAGAGGAACTGAAAAGCCTCTTGATGAAAGTGAAAGAGGAGAGTGAAAAAGTTGGCTTAAAGCTCAACATTCAGAAAACGAAGATCATGGCATCCAGTCCCATCACTTCATGGCAAATAGATGGGGAAACAGTGGAAACCGTGGCTGACTTTATTTTTGGGGGCTCCAAAATCACTGCAGATGGTGACTGCAGCCATGAAATTAAAATATGCTTAGTCCTTGGAAGGAAAGTTATGACCAACCTAGATAGCATGTTCAAAATCAGAGACATTACTTTGCCAACAAAGGTCCGTCTAGTCAAGGCTATGGTTTTTCCAATGGTCATGTATGGATGTGAGAGTTGGACTGTAAAGAAAGCTGAGCTCTCTTCTGAGCTTTTGAACTTTGAACTTTTGAACTGTGGTGTTGGAGAAGACTTATGAGAGTCCCATGGACTGCAAGGAGATCCAACCAGTCCATTCTGAAGGAGATCAGCCCTGGGATTTCTTTGGAAGGAATGATGCTAAAGCTGAAACTCCAAT
>NW_011494735.1:7160090-7167954 GCF_000754665.1 Bison bison bison | reverse complement strand
GAAGGGGACGACAGAGGATGAGATGGCTGGATAGCATCACTGACTCGATGGACATGAGTCTGAGTGAACTCCGGGAGTTGGTGATGGACAGGGAGGCCTTGCATGCTGTGATTCATGTGGTCACAAAGAGTCAGACACAAGTGAGCAACTGAACTGAACTGAAGAATAATTTAAGATAGGTGCTGATGGACTTCCCTGGCAGTCCAGTGGTTGAGACTCCACACTTCTGTTGCAAGGGGGCATGGGTTCCATCCCTGGTCAGGGAACTAAGATCCTGCATGCCACATGTTTTTTGTTAAAAAAAATAAAAAATACAAACAAAAAGATAGGTGCTTATGTTCTAAGTGAACAAAAGTATGTTTTTATATTTGATCATTAGAAAGCTCTTTCACGTATGGACATTTGTAACCATTCAATGGGAATGAAACTGAGCTTTAGAAATGAACCTTACTAGCAAGGTATTTATTTCACAATGTAATAAAGAAAAAAGAAGTGTTTGTTAAGAACGTAACAGTTATTATACCTAACTTCCCTCATTTCTCTTTCAGGAGCAACCTTGAATCCTATAGAGCAGAGTCATCGGGAGAAAGAATTTCCAAACATGTTACAAAAGGTAGAATGTGTGTGCGTAGATAATGACCCTTGAACTCTGTTGCATCTATAATCGAGTGTAAGGAGTGAAGTTATGAGGCAGAAAAATGCTGTTATTTGCAGCTACTTTTTTAAAGCCAGGAAAGCTTTCGTTCTCATTCTTCTTCACTTATTTGGGAATTCAGGAGATTGTGTGTTAGTCACCCAGTCATGTCTGACTCTTTGCAACCCCAGGGACTGTAGCCCACCCGACTCCTCTGTCCATGGGATTCTCCAGAATACTGGAGTGGATTGCCATTTTTTGGTAACTGTTTGAAGAGTTGAGGGCTTTCTCCTCTCAGTGATCTGTCAGAGATGAGTCATAGAACATTTAAGAGTACTGTGAGTTATGTATTTGTCTTAACTCAATTTTTAGTTTTCCTGTTCTAGTTGACATTTTGCATGTTATTGTTAGTTTTTATTAAAGCAAATTAGAGATAATCAGTTTTATAGGACTAGAAGTCATTTAAAATTGACTATAACTGACTGTGACATTGATACTTGATTTTTTAGCATTCGTGTGGAGTCCTGCATTGGTGTGGAAGCCTGCGTTGGTGTGGAAGCCTTAAATATATATGGCAGTGAATACTGTTGAATAGAATAAAATAACTTTGCATTCTACTAGCTTTCTTCTAAATTATATTCCACTTTCTTGCACTGTATAGTCCCAGGGGTAGCTTTGGATTTCTGTTGCCGTTCTGTTCTTTCTAGACTTATGAAATTGAATTACTTTAATATGTATTTCTTCTTTTAGGAAACAGCCAATGTCACAGTGGATAATGTTCTTATTCCTGAACGTAATGAAAAAGGTAAAAAAAACAAACAAACCAACTTTCCTTTAAATCATGCTTTCCTTTAAGTGAATTCATGAATTCCTTTAAGTGACATTTAGACATATCCAATAAACATGGTAACCATTAATATGCAGGTTCAGGATAAGTTTTTCATAGATATCAAAATAGTCTCAATTTTGACTAATCCATTGTTCTGATGGATGATATGTTGCTATTATTTTACAAGTTCATTGTCCAATAAAGAGCATAATTGTGGTCTCACTTATAATTTCATGACATTTGCTATTTTTATGTGTCATAGGAAGACATTTAAAAATTATGTTGAGTTTTGTATACTTTTAGAAATTTTCATTGCACTTGTAGAGAAATCTTTAGCGGTTATTGTAAAGCAGTGCTGGTGGTCACTATGAAAAACAATTATTTGCCACATCAACTTTCCTATTCTATCAGCTGAGAGAATAGTTTCCTTCTATCTGGAAATCAGCCTGATAAACTTTAGTGGCTGTTTAAGGCTGCTTTGCCTAATCTTCGCCACCAGATCTGATGCTTCTTTGGTTCAAAAGAGAATTTAAAAAGTTAGATAAGGTTATGGTCTTTTGAAAGTGAAAGTGTTAGTTGCTCAGTTGTATCCAACTACTTGCCACCCCATGGTCCAGTAGCCTGTTAGGGTCCTCTGTTGGTGGAATTTTCCAGGCAGGAATATGGGAGTGAGATGACATTCCCTTCTCCAGGGGCTCCCCCAGGGGTCAAACCCGGGTCTCCTGCATTGCAGGCAGATTCATCTGAACCACCCATGGTCTTTTAAGATTTTGCAAAAAGGTCCAAATGAAACAGGAAATGTGTTAAGTATAGCCAGAATTGGTCTCTGCAGGATTTATTTAGGCTTTTCCCTTTGAATTTGCATTTGGTTACCTCTGAAATGTTTCCTCCCATTCTCTGCTTGAGATGATTTTCTTAAAGAGCTGAAGCATCTTCCCAATTTACTCTGGGGAAGTAAGTTGGATTTGGCTCATGAGAAATATCTCTACCAGTCATGCTTAGCGAATATTATTTAGTCATAGTAAGATTTCAACTTCAATATATATATATATATATTTTTTTTCTACTAGTTTGGGGTTCATCATGGGTCACCAGTAATCTGTTGATCTAATGACAAGGAAATAACCTTAGGAAAATTACCCCAACTAAGTTGTCTGGCTAATCTCTTTGGAAAGGTGATAGAATCACAGTGTTATTGTTTGAGTATCTAAGAAGCTATTTGCTCTGTGGGATGGTGGGAGCCAGACCCAAATGAGAGTCAAGAGAGCTCACAATAGGCTTTGGTGTTGGCTCCTGGGATGTCTCTACTGACTTTTCACTGGACTCTGATTTGTTTCTAATAGGGAGGTCTTGTTTCTTTATAATGATGGCTGATTCTTAAAAAGCAGAAAGATAACTTATCTTCTCCCTACTTTCCTTCCTAAGGAATATTGCTAAAATCCTCCATCAGCTTTCACAGCATCGTAGAAGGAACCAAAAATTTCCACAAAGACTTTTTAATCGGAGAAGGGGAAATTTTTGAGGTATACAGAGTGGAAATCCAAAACCGAACATATGCCATTAAATTATTTAAACAGGTATGGAAAGAATTACTATCACAGGATATCGATTCCATTTATTTGCTCATATTTCATATTAAAATGTGTCATTTTTCATCAGCATTGAAAGGAGGTGTACTGGAGAATAAAATTTCATAAATGGAAATAAGATATATGACCTCAGGTGACTGGAGAAATGACTAAGAAATGAATGCCTGTCTTGCAGGAATGTGGGAGTTAAATCCTTCCCCTCCCCAGGTGTATGGCCTGAGAAAGACTTTTCTGAGAAGCCTTTTAGGGCCACTGGGAGTTTGCTTAAGATGGTCAGATTGTGTCGGTCTGCTCCAGTTTTTCCTGCCCTCTCCAGGCTGCTTCACAGGTTAAACCATAGGCTGGTATTTGGTGCTACTAAATTGTCTTCAGTTACAGTCCAGGAGAGCAGGAAAGAGGAGGCTTCAAGGGCAGCAAGGCAACCATCAGAGCAGGAGGTTGGAACACAGCCGAGAACAGCCAGGAAAGCATAGTTGTATCCTCTAGGAGTTCGCGGTCTTGTGGGGGAAACAGGTGAAGAAAAGATTAAGTTGTAGTGTGACAAGTACCTGAGCAGAGATTTGCCCTAAAGGTCATGGGAGCACATAGAAGACAGCCAGAGGAGAGGCTGGTGCCTCCAGCACCCGAAGAGTGCCCGGCACAGAGTAACTACTCAATAAATGTGTCTGCAGTAATCAAATGGAAAAATGAATATAAGAAAGTGACCTCTCGGCTTGATTTTGAAAGACAAAGAGACTTTTGCCAGGCAGGGAGGGAAGATGGAAGATATAGCAGGTGCCAAGATCTACGGGGGCATGCGTGGGAGCATATGTCTTTTCACAAATACCAGACTGGTAGAGCAGAATTTAGTGTGGGAGCGTTTAGTGTGAACGTAGTGGCAGCAGGTGATACTGGAAAGAGGTCAAGTCCATAGGTGCTTTCTAAGTAGGAGAGTGAAAGGACTAGATTTGTGTTTTGAAATATCACTTTGATTACAGGTTGGATGATGAACTGGAAATTGGAGGAAAGACAGCAGGAATTAGACTAGAGGTGGAAAGACCTGGCAGAGGGTATTTCAGACGTGTAAACTGAAATGGATAGGGCTGAAACCTGTATTCTCCAGTCTAATGTTAGAATCACCAGGAAGGATTTTTGTTTTTAAAAAAGGAATATAATTGCTTTACAATGTTGTGTTAGTTTCTGCTATACAACGGAGTGAGTCAGCTGTATGTATATCAGCTGTGTGTGTGCTAAGTCACTTCCGTCGTGTCTGACTCTTTGTGACCCCATGTACTGTAGCCCGCCAGGCTTCCCTGTCCATGGGGTTCTCCAGGCAAGAATGCTGGAGTGGGTTGCCATGCCCTCCTGCAGGGA
Source organism: Bison bison bison (assembly GCF_000754665.1). Taxonomy (NCBI): domain Eukaryota; kingdom Metazoa; phylum Chordata; class Mammalia; order Artiodactyla; family Bovidae; genus Bison; species Bison bison. Next base: position 7,163,549 of record NW_011494735.1, on the reverse strand, counting down.
ATCTTCTTGACCCCGGGATCAAACCTGCGACTCCTGCATTGCAGGCAGATTCTTTACCACTGAGCCACTGGGGAAGCCCCTCCTTGTAGCTACAGCAAAATAGCACTATCTCTTAGTATCACCTTCTTTATCTGCCTTTCCCAGCGGACTGGATGGTTTTCTTTAGAGAGCTCTTATGTATGTTTGTATCTCAGTGCCTTATTACAGGGCCTGGCCTATAGTAGTTGTTCAATAAATGTTTGTTAGGGGAATTGAAAGAAGCACATATGCTGTCTTTATGAATTTAGTTGCAATTCACTATTAGTAAAAAGATAGAAGGTAGCAAAGTTACCCAAGATCTAGAAGTTGAACAAAGTCCTATACACACATCAGGAAAAAAAATGGGATTATTTCATGAAGCTTTAGTCACAGAGCCTTTTTTTTTTTTTTTTAATAAGAAATGGAGTTTTGTAACAGTTGGGACCTTAACTTCAGTAACCTTTCTTAGAGGGCCTGAGGCTGGGTGATGTACTAGATGTGTTAGATTCATCCAAATCACCTGGGATCTTACAGCACAGATTGTGATTCAGTGGGTTCATGTAGTGACCTGAGACTCAGCATTTCCCACCAGCTCCCAGAGAAGCTGGTGTTCCTCCTGCACAGGACACACTTTGAAGCAGCAAGACTGGTAGGGTAGCATGAACACAAAAGCTGACCCTTCACATTTTCAGGCTAAGAAAACGAGGACCCCAGGGAGGTTCAGTGACAATAAGTCACAAATAGTGAGTGTTAGAGGTGGGCCTGTGGAGAAGGCAATGGCACCCCACTCCAGTACTCTTGCCTGGAAAATCCCATGGATGGAGGACCCTGGTAGGCTGCAGTCCATGGGGTCGATAAGAGTCGGACACAACTGAGCGACTTCACTTTCACTTTTCACTTTCCTGCATTGGAGAAGGAAATGGCAACCCACTCCAGTGTTCTTGCCTGGAGAATCCCAGGGACAGCAGAGCCTGGGGGGCTGCCGTCTATGGGGTCACACAGAGTCAGACACGACTGAAGTGACTTAGCATAGCATAGCATAGCATAGAGGTGGGCCTGAGACCCAGTCCACTTGGTTCTCAGTACTGTGGTTTTTTTTTTAATATAAATTCCCATAATGTGGTCCTTGAAAATGATTTGTTGGCTGAGTTTATTGCTTCTGACTTCTTGGGTTAACTTAGAAAATAGCTTCCAGGATTCCTGTTGGCTTTCTCTCCCTTTGTTCCTAAGCACAGAGAACTCTAAAAACTCTGCCCTTTCTAGCAATTTACATATGGTAACTGGAACACACTTTAACCCTTTCATGGGAGAAGTTAGGCATTTGAGATTCAGAGACATGCAACGCTGTAAGATGTAGGAAGCCATCAAAGACAGTGCCAGGTACAGAAGAAGTCCTCCAGATAATATTATTGAATTCATTAATTTGTCCATATGTCAGGCACTGGGCTAGCTTCTGAAGCTTTTTTGAAGTAAAGAGTTAAGTTTTTCATTTTCCTAGTGCACCTTTTTTTTTCAAAATTAATACAAAGGTAAACTTAAACCAACAGCCAAGTGACCCAAGTCATGAATGCCCAATTATTGAAATCACTTCTAAGTAGGATCACAATCTGGATTCTTTGAGATCAAGTGGGGAGTTTCTGTCATGACATTTTCTTCGACTACATAAAATATTTTCGAATTTATGTAAGTGTATACAAAATACGGTGAAAAGGTTTAAATATAAAATGCAGCAATCTGATACATTTCATGAAAAACTTTTAATTCAGAAGCAGCGGTTCTAAATCTGTTTTGGCTTTAATGGGTTTTTGAAAGCTAAGGATTTTCTCCCCAGAAAAACATTCATATGCGTTTATACCAAAAAGTGTCTGATTTCATAGACCCTAGGTTAAGAGTACCAGAAATAGATCCTTTCCTTATTTTTTTTCCTTGTTTTTCTGTATTTAGGGGGGAAAGATGCAATGTAAGAAACAATGGAAGAGGTTTTTGTCTGAGCTTGAAGTTTTGCTACTGTGAGTATATTGCTTGAAATTTCTCCCCTTGTGCCTGGTTTTCATCTCTGTTCATCTTTGATTCTACAGCACAGAGCTTGGCATGGTTGGCATTTAATAAATGCGGGTTGGAGGTTAGAACACTGGGTAAATTTTTGACATCTGCTTTGGTATATTCTTTGGAATACATTTAAAAATATACTATTTACATAATTCACTTGAGCCTATTTTAACAAGAAACTGTCACAAGGAAGTGGATTAAATCATGTGTGGCTAACATGACTGAATGTAAAATGATTCTTAGAACATTAGAATTGTATATATTTTACCATTGCTCCTCTTTCTTAAGAGACATTCCAGTCAAGAAACTGTTTCATCAATATAAACCTCTTCTGGAAGAGAGTTTAGACAAAGAAATCAAGTGCTTTTGATGTGCATATTATTTTCTGGGAATTCATTCATGAGCCTGAAAGTCCTTGGAGACAAACTAAAATGACTTCATTTTCATATATATTCATATCTGCAGCTGTGCAGCCTGCTTCATCGAAGGCCCCTAACCCTATAGAGTTCAGTCATCACCCTTTACAAATAGAAAATGTTCTTTTCAGATGTTTCCTAAACCAATATGTGAATTCGGGGGAGGGAGGTATTATCCTAAATCCTTCTCCTTTTATACCCAAGATCAGAAATCAAAATGTTAGAGGCTAAGCATAAAAACTTAATACATCATTTAGTCAACAAAAAAACTAAAACCAAAATTGTAATAAGAAAGTTTTTATATTTAAGCTTTATTTTTTTGCTTATGAATAAATAATAAATTCAGACACTCCAGAATTCCAAAAGGGCAGAAGAGTAAGCCAAGAAGAGATTTTCTTCCATGTTCTCATCCAGCCACCCAGCCACTTTTCCCAAAGGCAACAGTGTTATCAGTTTCCTATATGTTTTTCCAGAAATATTTTATTTGTAAGCATATGTGTATTTTGTTTTCTTACTTTCCTCTTCGCACACAAGAGACAGCATATACACATTGTTCACTTTGCTTATTTTAGTATTCCATTGTGTGCTGTGGCTTCCCTGATAGCTCAGTTGGTAAAAAATCCGCCTGCAATGCTGGAGACTCCAGTTTAACTCCTGGGTTGGGAAGATCCTCCGGAGAAGGGATAGGCTACCCACTCCAGTATTTTGGGGCTTCCCTTGTGGCTCATCTGGTAAAGAATCTGCCTGCAATACGGGAGACCTAGGTTCGATCCCTGGGTTGGGAAGATCCCCTGGAGAAGGAAAAGGCTACCCACTCCAGTATTCTGTCCTGGAGAATTCCATGGACTGTTTAGTCCGTGGGGTCGCAAAAACTCAGACATGACTGAGCGACTTTCACGTACACTTTTGTGTGCCTGTGTTATAATGTAATTTACCATTTTCCCATTCAATGGATTTTTAGATTTTCCTAATCTTT
>NW_011494735.1:7152371-7159990 GCF_000754665.1 Bison bison bison | reverse complement strand
CAAAAGCAGAGACATTACTTTGCCAACAAAGGTCCATCTAGTCAAGGCTATGGTTTTTCCAGTGTTCATGTATGGATGTGAGAGTTGGACTGTGAAGAAAGCTGAGCGCCGAAGAATTGATGCTTTTGAAGTGTGATGTTGGAGAAGACTCTTGAGAGTCCCTTGGACTGCAAGGAGATCCAACCAGTCCATTCTGAAGGAGATCAGCCCTGGGATTTCTTTGGAAGGAATGATGCTGAAGCTGAAACTCCAGTACTTTGGCCACCTCATGCGAAGAGTTGACTCATTGGAAAAGACCCTGATGCTGGGAGGGATTGGGGGCAGGAGGAAGAGGGGACGACAGAGGATGAGATGGCTGGATGGCGTTACTGACTCGATGGACATGAGTTTGAGTGAACTCCGGGAGTTGGTGATGGACAGGTAGGCCTGGCGTGCTGCGATTCACAGGGTTGCAAAGAGTCCGATATGACTGAGCGACTGAATTGAACTGAACTCAACTGAATCTTTTACTTAAAATAGTGCTACAATGAGAAAACTTTATATATTGTTATTTTGTAACTCCAGAAGTTGGTGATGGACAGGGAGGCCTGGCGTGCTGCGATTCATGGGGTAGCAAAGAGTCAGACACGACTGATCGACTGATCTGATCTGATCTGATGTGTTAAAGTATATCTAAGAAAACTTCATATAAATAAATTTATAGGGTCATGTTCCATGCCACCAAATTGTCCTTCAGTAGAAACTATACTAGTTTACACTTAACACCAGTCATATATAAGAGTGCCTGGTTCCCCATATTCTTGCCAATATAGCATTTATTCTTTTATCAGTTTTTTCTGATCTGCTAAGTGGACATGGTTTTTCAGTATAGTTTAAATTTCTTTTTCTGTGATGAATGAATCTTTTTACATATAAAGAGATTTATTTCCTTTTCTGTGAAATATCTGTTAATGTTCTTTGCCCATTTTTTATTAGACTGTTGGATCTTTTCTGTTTTTGATTGGAGGATAATTGCTTTACAATATTGTGTTGGTTTCTGCCATACATCAACATTAATCAGCCATGCGTATACATATGTCCCTTCCCTCTTGAACTTCCCTCCCACCTCCCACCCCATCTGACCCCTCTAGGTTGTAACTAGAGGGAGGTCGAGCTCCCCGCGCCATACAGCAAATTCCCGCTGGCTATCTATTTTAATATGGTAACGTGTATGTCTCCGTGCTGCTCTCTCAGTTTACCCCATCCTCTCCTTCCCCCACTGTGCCCACAGTCTGTTCTCTATGTCTGCATCTCTATTACTGCCCTACACATAGGTTCATCAGTTCCATTTTTCTAGACACCCTTCACTTTCATATATGTGTTAATATACGATATTTGTGTTTATCTTTCTGACTTACTTCACTCTGTATAACAGGCTCTAGGTTCATCCACCTCACTGCAACCGACTCGAGTTCATTCCATTTTATGGCTGGGTAATATTCCATTGTATATATGTACCACAACTTCTTCTTTTTTTTTGGTACCACAACTTCTTTATTCATTCATCTAGATTGCTTCCATGTCCTGGCTATTGTAAATAGTGCTGCAGTGAATATTGGAGTACATGTGTCTTTTAGAATTGGGGTTTGCTCAGGGTATATGCCCAGTAGTGGGACTGCTGGGTCATATGGTAGTTTTATTCCTAGTTTTTAAATAAATCTCCATACTGTTCTCCATAAAAACTGTATCAATTTATATTCCCACTAACCAGACTGTTGGGTATTTTTCTTAATAGTTTGTCAGAGCATTTCATATAGTAGAGAAAATTAGCCTTATTTTTATGTTTTAAGATACAAATAATTATTTTTACCCCATTTTCATTTGTCATTGCTTATTCTAGTTTTGTACCATTTGGAGATGGTTCTCATGTAGTTGAATTTAATCTATATTTTCCTTTATGGATTCTAGGTTTTATATTATAGTTTAAAGATCTCTCCAACTGAGAGATTTTAAAATAATTTTGCCATTTTTTCAAGTACCTTTATATTTTCACTTATATACCTGATCCATTTGGATTTATTCTTCTGAGGCATTTACATATTACTTTAGAATTAACAACATTATGGCATTGGATGTTTCTGGTATGCCATCGTTATCATTTATGTTGCTAATATTTCTTTAGCTTTAACGCTATTCCAAGTGCTTCATGTGTATTCATTCTTTAATCCTCACAACAGGCCTGAGCTGGTCCTGTGACTATCCTCATTTTGTAGATGAGGAAGTTGAGGTAGATGCTACTTTTTTTTTTTTTGCAAGATCCAACTTATTTCCTAAGTCATACTCACCCTTTCTCTTCTTAGACTTTTACTGGTGAATAAGTCAGAGGCATTAGAACATACTGTCTGGAGTGGAATTAGGAGAGAACTGCACAAACAACAGATAGTCAGTAAGTTAAATAATAAGCAGGTGCAGAGTGCTGAGGACTTCCCTGGTGGCTCAGTGGTAGAAAAATCTGCCTGCAATGCAGGAGACATAGACTCAATCCCTGTTAGGGATTGGGAAAATCCCCAGGGGTTGGGAAAATCCCCTGGAGAAGGAAGTGGCAACCTAATCCAGTATTCTTGCCTGGGAAATGCCATGGACAGAGGAGCCTGGTGGGCTATAGTTAGTGGGATCACAACAGAGCTGAACATGACCGAACATGCTCACACATACACAGAGTGCTGAGGGAAGAGGAAACGCTAATTTGCGGGAGGGGTGGGTGGCAGAGTAGACATCTTGGAAAAAGTAAAATCTAAGCTGAGACCTGAGCATGAGGTTTTTTTTGGTTATAAAATTAAGGGAACTACTTAATGTATTGCGTATGTGTTTATGTACACACACACACACGTACACACGTACATACACCCACACTCCCTTTCTTGACGTAGGAACAGAGGGACTCAGAAGGGATGTATGTGTGCTTAGTCGCTCAGTCATGTGGCACCCCACTCCAGTACTCTTGCCTGGAAAATCCCATGGACGGCGGAGCCTGGTAGGCTGCAGTCCATGGGGTCGCTAAGAGTCAGACACGACTGAGTGACTTCACTTTCACTTTTCACTTTTCACTTTCATGCATTGGAGAAGGAAATGGCAACCCACTCCAGTATTCTTGCCTGGAGAATCCCAGGGATGGGGGAGCCTTGTGGGCGGCCGTCTATGGGGTCGGAATTCTCCAGGCAAGGATACTGGGGTGGGTTGCTATGCCCTCCTTCAGGGGATCTTCCCAACCCAGGGATCAAACCCAGGTCTCCTGCATTGCAGGCAGATTCTTTACTGTCTGAGTCACCAGGAAAGCCCAAGAATATATATGTATGTATTATATAGATGTGTGTGTATACACATACGTTTCATAGGTAAGCTTTACAACTGAAGAAATGAGTAATAGGACTTTATATATAGCACCATTTTTTTTTTGTAAAAAATAGCTTTATTTGTTTTAATATCCCCAAATGTGCCTTGAAGAGCCTGGTGGACTACAGTTCATGGGGTTGCAAAAGAGTCAGACACAACTTAGCAACTAAACAACAACAATTAAGCTTGCCTAAGACATAAAAGATGTTCAGTAAATAATTGTTGAACTGAGTTCACAGTATGTGTGACTTTCACATGCTTTGTATTTCATAGCTGTTACAAGGGTTACATTGGTTTTCACTGTGATGACACATGCCCTCAAGAAATAGTTTAAAAAGGAACCTGAAAAATGTATACAATACGGACATAGAATTCTGTGATTTAAAAATCAGTGGTGTGTTTTTCAACATCAGATTTTACTAGTCACATGGATCTTAGGTAACGATACAAACTTCATGAAGCCATTGGATGTCTCTTAATTGTGTGACTTGGTGCCTAGTACTTTAGTCCCCGACACAGTAGCATTCAGTAAATGGATAAATGAAAACAGTCTTCTGTACTCTTCTCTTTTGGTGATTTTACTTGCACATGTATATCAAAAGCAATGAAATGGATCATTTCAGTTGCATTATATTTATTTATGTAAAAAATAAGTTATATTGGGTTTTATGTTGATAAAAATAAGGTAATATTGAATATTGTTTTCTATATTATAAAGCTCCCAACACCCCACATCTTAAGAACTCTCATTTCTGAACATTTCTGTCCTATTTGGATATTAGCTGGTATTTGTTAGAATGTGTGCATGTGTGTGTGGTGTCACTTCAGTCGTATCCAACTCTTTGCACTCAATAGACTGTAGCCCACCAGGCTACTCCGTCCATGGGATTCTCCAGGCAAGAGTACTGGAGTGGGCTGCTGTGCCCTCCTTCAGGGGATCTTCCTGAACCCATGTCTCTTCTGTCTCCTGTACTGGCAAATGGGTTCTTAACCACTAGCACCACCTGGGAAGCCCATTTGTTAGAATACTTTAAGCCAATTTGGAAGAAAACTGTCACGTGTCCAGTGAAATTCCCTCTCCCTTGGCCAGATTTATATTCCGCTTTATGCCTGTTCCACAGCCCACCTAACCACCCCGCAAACAGGGTGTTGTTCATTTCCTGTTTGAATAACCAGTTTGATAGATTTAAAAAATCTTTTGTTTCAAGGTTCCGTCATCCGAACATACTGGAGTTGGCTGCATATTTTACAGAGAGTGAAAAGTTTTGCCTGGTTTATCCATATATGAGAAATGGATCACTCTTTGACAGATTACAGTGTGTAGTAAGTCATATCCATCACTCTGCCTGATATTCTGACCCTCTAAGCCCTGAGGGAGCTGCTGAAACCTTCTGAGAGAACCAGGAGGCCAACATGTGTTCATGTGAAGGGATGCCAACAGTGGGTTTCCCAAGAAAGTAGAGGACTTCCCCATGAATTAATTTCTTACTCTTAGAAGGTTGCATAAATACCCGAGTTGTTGTGTGTTGTGCAAAATGGTGGCCAAAAGAGTTGCTGGGTCCTCACTCCTCATTGGTACCATGTCTCAAATGAGTTTATGTCAACTACCATTATTGAGCAGGTAATTTTTATTTGCATAACTTTATGCAAAGTACCATTCAATATGGAGGGTAGACATAAAAGTGATACCTATATCACTTAAAAAGAAGGAGGCTGAATAAATGCCATGGTTTCTCTTATGATGTTTTTGAAAGATAAGTTAAAAAATAGATTCCAAATTTGTAAAATTGCAGTTAAGATGAGAATAAAAACAGATTATTCTCAATTACCCACACTGTTGTGCCACAAATAATCTAAAAATCTTATACAGTGAAATTTTAAGCATAGTTATCTTATTAGCCATATTTCAATGTATGCGACATTAAAATTATTGGGTATTTTCATTGCCTATAAAGGGACCCAGAACCAGCATGGGTAGTAGAGGAAAACCCATCTTGAATTAAAAATAGGTTATGGTTAACTAAAATATTGATTCACCCACCTCTTTATCATTAGAGTTTATTCTAGCATACACCGAGGTAGTGAATACAAACATGGTTTTTACTCAGAAAATACAACGAAACCAACCACTGTTGTCTTTTTAGGGTGACACAGCCCCACTGTCTTGGCACATTCGAATCGGTGTATTAATAGGAACATCTAAAGCCATCCAGTACTTGCACAACACGGAACTCTGCTCCGTCATCTGTGGCAGTATATCCAGGTAAATTATCCCAGGGCTCTAGGTTACACTGAAGGCTCCTTTCATCATCACTGGTAAGTCAGACTTCACCCTATTTTCTATCTGCAGTTTCCCTGGTATATATCTCTATGTGTTAAGAATTCTCATGAACGTACTTAAAATCTTAGCTTTTTAATGAAAACATGTCTATCGAATTTTAAAAGCTACATTTGTATTGCCAATGGAAGAGTTTATATTATTTTTAGGAATTATTGATGAGCAGTGTAGGATAGACAGTTTTGTGTGTTTTATTAATTACTTTGCATAGCAAACTGTGAAACAATCTTCTGTATTCATTGCACTTAAAAAACAAACAAACTGAAGTCTAAGAAAAGATTAAGCGGCTTATACAGGGATTCTTCACAGATTAACAGTAGTCATCGGCAATTTAAGTTCTTTGTCCTTGAGTCTCCAGTGTCTTGCGTTGCCACTGCTGCCTCCTAGCTGTACGTATTCCCCGTGAGAAGCCGAGCAGCACTCCCAGTGTTCCTTCTTGATCCATGAGAAGATGAGAAACAACATCTTCCATCTTTTTCCCTCGTCAGCAGACATGAATCTTTCAGACAGAGAGTAGATACCCTCCAAACCTCCACCCACTGTGAATTTTTCCTGTGTGCCCTTCATGATGGACTTGTCCCAAAATGAATATACCTTTGCTGAATGGCAGGGAAGACTGGATTTAAAAGGCTCTGCCTCTTCTGAGCCATCATCTAGTGTCTTTGAAAAAGCTTTTAGTGTGCTTTTGAGCAGAAGAGGAACTGATTGCTTACTTTGTTTTGCTGGTGAAGTGAACTTCATATAAAAAGCCTCTAGATTTTACTTCATCCTGGGGGAGTGGCAGGGGTGGGGTGGGGACACAACCACTAGGTTCTCCTGTTGGGAAGATGAAACTGTTAGTCATCAGTCGTGTCCCACTCTTTGCAAACCCAAGGATGTAGCCCGGCAGGCTCCTCTGTCCATGGGATTTTCCAGGCAAGAATACTGGAGTGGGTAGCCATTGCCTTCTCCAGGGGATCTTCCTGGCCCAGGGATTGGACCTGGATCTCCCACATTGCAGGCAGATTCTTTTATCATCTGAGCCACAAGGGAATCCCCACTTTCTCCTGCTGCTGCTGCTGCTGCTAAGTCACTTCAGTCGTGTCCGACTCTGTGCGACCCCATAGCAATTCATCAACTGCCAGTGACCTTATAGAATCACCTTAAAATTGGTGTAGCCTCAGGGGACCTAGGACACAGATGGATGGTAAAAATCTCAGAGGTCAGTGGAATCAACCACTGAGGTTGGTTCTGGAGGGCCAAGGTGGCCACCTGCAGCCTAAAACAATCCCTCTTCTACCCAGCTCGTAGCCCACTGAGCACTATAGGTTCTCAAATATATGTTCAAACTGAGTTGCTGTTGTTCAGTCACTAAGTTGTGCCCAGCTCTTTGTGACCCCATGGACTGCAGCATGCCAGGCTTCTCTGACCTTCTTCAGTTCAGTTCAGTTTGGTTGCTCAGTCGTGTCTGACTCTTTGTGACCCCATGAATTGCAGCACGCCATGCCTCCCTGTCCATCACGAACTCCCGGAGTTCACACAAACTCATGTGCATTGAGTCAGTGATGCCATCCAGCCATCTCATCCTCTGTCGTCCCCTCTTCCTCCTGCCCCCAATCCCTCCCAGCATCAGAGTCTTTTCCAATGAGTCAACTCTTCGCATAAGGTGGCCAAAATACTGGAGTTTCAGCTTTAGCATCAGTCCTTCCAAAGAATATCCAGGACTGATCTCCTTTAGAATGAACTGGTTGGATCTCCTTGCAGTCCAAGGGACTCTCAAGAATCTTCTCCAACACCACAGTTCAGAAGCATCAATTCTTCGGTGCTCAGCTTTCTTCATAGTCCAACTCTCACATCCATACATGACCACTGGAAAAACCATAGCCTTGACTAGACGGACCTTTGTTGGCAAAGTAATGTCTCTGCTTTT
>NW_011494735.1:7138655-7152169 GCF_000754665.1 Bison bison bison | reverse complement strand
TTTCTGCCGTAAGGGTGGTGTCATCTGCATATCTGAGGTTATTGATATTTCTCCCGGCAATCTTGATTCCAGCTTGTGCTTCTTCCAGCCCACCGTTTCTCATGATGTACTCTGCATAGAAGTTAAATAAGCAGGGTGACAATATACAGCCTTGACGAACTCCTTTTCCTATTTGGAACCAGTCTGTTGTTCCATGTCCAGTTCTAACTGTTGCTTCCTGACCTGCATATAGGTTTCTCTTACTGGGTAGATAAATAAATAAGTGGAATTTCTTCTTTTGTTTTAATTTCTTCATTTGGTGCTTGATGGGAGAAGGGGATAGGGAAGTCCACCGATCAGAGCCCAAGGGAACATTAGGGTGAAGGACCCAGATTCGAGCTCTGCCTGAGTCACAGGGCTTCCCCAGGGACACTGGGCCGGAAGATGTGCATGCACTCTTCCAGCATCCGTCTAAGCACAGGCTGTGACCCCGACTGCTGCTTTCTCAGGATTGGCTAGTGTCTTTAGGCAATTCCCAGGAAATAGGTGCAGTGGTAGAGATGTGCATGCAGGGGAATTTTTTAAGTGCTCTCAGGAATAATAAAAGTAAGAGAAGAAGACAGAATTGGAGAGTTGGAGATGCTGAGCTGGGGTATTATATTTCTAGAAGAGGCCAGGAAGATCCCCTGGAGGAGGGCATGGCATCCGACTTCAGTATTTTTGCCTGGGAAATCCCCTGGATAGAGGAGCCTGATGGGCTACGGTCCATGGGGTTGCAAAAGTCAGACACGACTGAGTGACTAAACCACCACCACCACCAGAGGCCTTGGCCGATGCCGTGGGGACTGCTGAATCTGGGGTGGCCCTTCAAAGCTATCCCTAGATGAGACAAGGCACAGAAATTTGCACCCCTGTACCCTACCAGCCATGAGTGGGGCTGTACAGGGGATGAGGCAACTCCCTTCTGCCACTGGTGGTTCCCAGGTGGGGGCTTAGCTGGGAGCCATCAGCAGCCACCCCTCCCTCACAGCAAGTGTGTGCCTTCCTGGATCCTCAGGGAGGGTTGGGCCCATGGCCCTGCAGCCACTACAGTTCGGAAGAGCTGGCTGGATGACGTTCTGCAAAACATCTCTAAATGATTTTCTTTTGCATGTACTTTCCTCCCACTTCTTCCCATCCTTTCCTCTTAGTTCAGTATCCACAATTGTTTAAGTCAGACAGACCTGCTTTAAGAAGCCGACTTTTCACATAAAAATGTGATTCTGACCGAATTGCTTGCCTCTTTTAAGCCTCAGCTTGTTTCCTCTGTAAATGCTAATGAAAGAGCCTGGCTGACTCAGTTGGTAGAGCATGAGACTCTTAATCTCAGGGTTGTGGGTTCGAGCCCCACATTGGGTGATCTCTTTTCTTGGGCTTCCCTGCTAGCTCAGTGGTAAAGATTCCTCCAATGCAAGAGACTTAAGAGATCCAGGTTTGATCCCTGAGTTGGGAAGATCCCCTGGAGGTGGGTATGGCAACTCACTCCAGTGTTCTTGCCAGGAGAATTCCACGGACAGAGGAGCCTGGTGGGCTACAGTCCAGAGGGTCGCAAAGAGTCGAACATGACTGAGCACAGCAGCTTCCAACTCTTAAGGTTAAATGGCGTAAAGTATACATGGTACTTAGCAAAGAGGATGCACTCACTAAATGCTGGCTGGCTCCTGTTACAGTAGCAGGAAGTGGTAGGAGAAGCAGAGGCTGAGACGCGTCGGCCAGCTAGCTTTTGTACTTATCACTCGTTTACTTATTGTCTTAGTCCATTTGGACTGCTCTGACAGAAATGCTGTAAACTGAGCGGCTTGTAAGCGTTGCCTGTTTATTTCTCACAGCTCCAGAGGCTGGGAAGTCCAAGACCATGGTATTGGCCAGTTGTCTCTCCCAGGCAAGCTCCCTTTCTGGTTCACAGGTGGCTATCTTTTCTCTGGTGGAAGGTGTGAGGGGTCACTCTGGAGTCTCTTTTATGAGAGCACTAATCCCATCCATTAGGATCCTTATGACCTAACTAACTTCCAAAGGCCCAACATCCTAACCCTATCACAATGGGGGTTAGGATTTCAATATATGAATTTAGGGGGACACAAGCTGAAATCAAGATTGCTGGGAGAAATATCAACAACCTCAGATATGCAGATGATACCACTCCAATGGCAGAAAGCAAAGAGGAATTACAGAGCCTCTTGATGAGGGTGAAAGAGGAGGGTGAAAAAGCTGGCTTAAAACTCAACATTCAGAAAACTAAGATCATGGCATCCAGTCCCATCACTTCACGGCAAATAGATGAGGAAACAATGGAAACAGTGAGAGACTTTATTTTCTTGGGGCCCAAAGTCACTGCAGATGGTGGCTGTAGTCATGAAATTAAAAGATGCTTACTTCTTGGAAGGAAAGCTATGACAAACCTAGACAGTGTAATGAAAAGCAAAGATATCACTTTGCTGACGAAAGTCCATATAGTCAAAGCTATGGTCTTTCCAGTAGTCATGTATAGATGTGAGAGTTTGACCTTAAAGAAGGCTGAGCACCGAAGAATTGATGCTTTTGAACTGTGGTGTTGGAGAAGACTCTTGAGAGTCCCTTGGACTACAAGGAGATCCAACTAGTCAATCCTAAAGGACATTGACCCTGAATATTCATTGGAAGGACTGATGCTGAAGCTGATGCGTCAGCACTTTGACCACCTGATGCAAAGAGCCGACTCAGAAAAGACTCTGATGCTGGGGAAGATTGAAAGCAAAAGAAGAGGGCAACAGAGGATGAAATGGTTGGACGGCATCACCGATTCAGTGGACACAAACTTGGGCAAACTCCAGTTGATGGTGAGGGACAGGGAGGCCTGGCATTCTGCAGTTCATGGGGCTGCAAAGAGTTGGACGTGACTTGACGACTGAACAACAAGCATTCAGCCCATAGCACTTACCTCTATCATCAATTTATTGTGTTTGAAAAGTGGACCCACAAACTAGCTCTATTTTAGTAAAAATCATTTCTGTATTAGCTTATGTTTATTGAACATTTTGAAAATCACTTTCCTTTTAGTTCACAAATATTTATGGAACATCTGCCATGTACAAAGCATTGACTTGCACCACAGTGGGGGAAAACATTGGTAATCATAGTCTTGAATTGAAAGCTTCAACTTGGTGATCAGATAAGATAATAAAAACACAGATAATATAATACATGGTATGACACTAAATATTCCCAATGTGTGTTTGGTCTGAGAAGGCTAATGCTAATTAGATAGTTCTAAGCCAACTGTTTGAGGAGATGGGTTATGACAGTGGGTTGGGTGAAAGAAGCGACAAGAATATTCCTGGTGGAAGGCAGTAATTTGTTCAGGGAAATGGAGTGAAGAATTGCAGGGTGTATAATGAAAGCAAGAAGGGTTGGTTGGAGAAGAGAGGAAGAGATTGGAGAATAAAGAAAGAAGAGTGGATAAAAATAAGGCAGTGATGGGATGAGGATTGGATAATACTTTGAATACTTAATAGGTGGACGACCTGGGTTTGATAAGCTAAGCTCTTACAATGGACTCTGAGGCTTCTTCTCTCTGGGGTCTAAATGGGAACAGAAAATTTCTGAAGTTTCTTAGGTGGTATCACAGTTTAAAAGGAGGCTATTTCTTCCAGAACAGTATCTCAAGTATTTGTCTAGACGTACCAAGCTATGTGCGTGCGTGTGTGTGTGTGCGCGCGCACGCTCAGTCATTTCAGTCATGTCTGACTCTTTATGACCCCGTGGGCAGTAACCCACCCGACTCTTCTGTCCATGGGATTTTTCCCTGCAAGAATACTGGAATGAGTTGCCATGCCCTCCTCCAGGGCTTCTTCCCCACCCAGAGACCAAACCCGTATCTCCTGCATTGCTGGCAGATACTTTACCACTGAGCCACCAGGGAAGCCGTGCCAAGCTATAATATCACTTAAATAACACTGTTAGACAGAGTGCCTACCAGGTAATGTAGATATGAGTACCAAAAGAGATCTGATCAGAGAAAGAGCGAATTTCATGGATGGAGCAGGATTTGAACTGAAAGTGCAGCTAGCAGTGTATTTTATTTTATTTTTTTGTTGGTAAAGGGGCTGCTGCTGATTGTCTCCTTTCTGGGTTTTCCAAAGGGGTCGAGGACTCAAACATAACCATCTTTAGATCACACCCACCCAGGCATGTGTCAGGGTGTGGGGTGCGGAGGCTGTGGGCACTGATGTGAGAACGGTGGTTTCACAAGGGCTCATCAGCGTGTCCCTCTCTGCTCCAGGGCCAGTCAGCCCCCTCCACAGCCTCTGAACTCTTGGCCTTTCTGCCGAGCCTGCCAGGGAAGATGTTAATGAGTGCCAACTATAACAGTTGACTTTCCCTCTTTTCTTTGGTGATGTACACACCTGTTCTTTAGAAACTGGAATGAGACCAACTCATTTCATTCAGGGCACTGAACATCTGTCAGATGGTAATGCATTCAGTTCCCAGCAGCCTTGGCCAAACGTGAATTGGCTGAGCTGGATGACCCTCCTGAATCTCTTAAATGAATCCTTCACTTGGCTCTAAGCTCGGGCCTCCCTGATTTTCAGTCCCTCTGTGTATAGCCATGTGCTTTCAGGAAGGTCTGAAATCCCTGCTTTTCTGACTTCATCATATTCATTTTCTCACTCTTTGCAAGGAAAGGCAGCTTCTAGGACAGATGTCATTTTATCGTACAGCCTGATAACTGGCTCAGAAAAGGACATCTCGAACTGTGTTAAACAGTGACCTTTTCTGTGGGTAAGTCGCGGCTCTGTTTTTGTTGAAGTGAGACATGAAAAATACTGTTACCTTTGTTTTCTTTTCTGTATTTGGGCCTCAGACCAATGAGTCACAGAAGAGTTACCATACATTACTTGACATTTTAAGCATTGCTTTTAATTGTATAAAGTAACATACAGTATACATAAAGTGACAGTAAGTGAAAAAAGACACATTGAAATAGTAAACAATATACAATTATAACTTTGTAAAATTACAAATTCAGGAATGAAAAGATTAAAAGTGAAACAGACCAAAATATAAATAAAACTTTCATTAGATGGAGAGACCGTGGCTTTTCATTTAATGGCTTAGTTTTTTTTTTTTTTACTTCTGCTAAGTCACTTCAGTCGTGTCCGACTCTGTGTGATCCCATACACGGTAGCCCACCAGGCTCCCCCGTCCCTGGGATTCTCTAGGCAAGAACACTGGAGTAGGTTGCCATTTCCTTCTCCAATGCATCAAAGTGAAAAGTGAAAGTGAAGTCGCTCAGTCGTGTCTGACTCTTAGCGACCCCATGGACTGCAGCCTACCAGGCTCCTCCATCCATGGGATTTTCCAGGCAAGAGTACTGGAGTGGGGTGCCATTTTTACTTCTACTTGATGTTAAATTCTTATTTAAGGATTATATCTTCTTTTATAATAAAAATGAAATTTATTAGGGAAAAAAATAACATCAGATCTTTCTATCTCAAACCGGGGAGTGAGAAATTTCAAGGAGTCTTTAGTTAGTGGATAATACCCCAAAGTTTCATTTTAGTCACTCTATCTACAGAGAAGCTTGATAATCTCATACCTTGGTAGTTTTAAAAATAGTTTGAAAAACGAAGATTGTAAGGAAGATCATCCTTCAGCAGCCTGGTGCCCAAAGTGTGAGCAGCACCTTTTGTCTGAGCAAAATGAAATGCCGTCATGGGGGATGACCTGGGAAGAGCACCAGAAATCTGTGTTCCCGCCCAGGTCCTGCCTCCCTCTCTTAGACCACGGTTTCCTCACTTGTGCAGCAGAGCCAGCCGAGATCATCTCAAGTTGGACCTCTTCTTGATTTCAAATTCTGTACAGCTACACCTGCTTGTTTTTGTCCCATCCTCTAAGGCTCACATATCTAGGGGTTATGGCAGGAGAAGGACATGACCCCATGTTTTTTTAAATCTTGACCAAGCCTTACTTACCCAGGCCAACTTGGAGCGAGGATGAGCTCAGACAGGTTTCAGGAGGCACCTTCTGACAGCTGCTCATCCTGGAGCAGGTCAGGCAAAGTCCTGACACGCCCGTTCTCCAGAAACACCCCCAGTCCTGCCCCTGCCCTGCCCCCATCCTGCCCCCTCTCCAGCAGCCACCCCAGTGACTTCATTGCTGCTCCAGTCTCTTGTCACTGGTTGAGGGTGTGGCCTTCGGGTTCTCCCAGATCTGAGTACAAAGGCCAGCGTTACCACTTTCCAGCAGTGTGATCTTGGGTAAATCACTCAGTTCCTTGGGGCACAGGCTCCTTATCTGGAACTGGAACCTCTGCTCTTCTTCCCAGGGCTGTGAGAATGAAATGAGCTCATTTCTGTGAAGCACAGCCCAGGAGTTGGCAGTAAATATTGTTCCTCTCACCTGATGGGGACTCAGGTATCTCATCTGACCTGTCCTTGGACCCTGGCACAGCACCTTGTTAGAGCTCTATTTGGGTGCAGCTCTGATTGTTAGAACTTCCTCTGTATTGAGCTAAAATCTGTCTTCCAATGACTCACCCATTTGCCATTGTTTTGGCACTAGAGTTACCTACCTACAACTCAAGGGAAGAAGAGAGAAAATTCACTTCATTTCTGCCTTATAATCAACAGTTTCTTAATCTTTTATGAGTAGCTGAATAAAAAGATGTTTCTTTCGGTTAACTACAAGCTGAAAGTGCACTGAACAGAGACGTAGGAGTGCTAGGCTTTAGCATAAGCTATTTTGCATAGAATGAGTGATTTCAACCAGCTGGGCCTCATTTGCCTCATCTGAAAAAAAAAGCAATTGTGCTTATAGAAGCGATGACAAATCAGTTTCGTCTCACATTCCATCTTGGATTGGTTGGTAATGAGTTCCCATGGGCAGAGTTGAAAGGGAATCTGGGGTGGGTACTCTCTGAAGTCAATTAGTGATGTCTGCCAAGAATGTGGGAGGATGTCTTGGCAGCGTTTGGGCCACATATTTGCCATATGCCGAGTGGTCCAAGGGTACGTATGGTTTCAGATTCTCTTCATTTACAAACTGATTATATCATCAGATGTTTATTTAGTATCTTCTATAGATTCAGCATTGTGCTTATGCAAACAGAAGCTGGCCTCTCTGGGAGTGCCACGTGAAAGAGTACAGGCTGTACAGTAGGAACTTGGGAGAAAAGAGGGCCACTGGAATTCAGATTAGTGAAAACTTTCTGGAGGGAATTAATCAAGCTGCATAGAGGAATTGGATAACAGTAAGTGGGAGGGGAGTACTTTCCAGGTAAGGGGAACACAAAGAAAGCCCCCTGTATAGCAGTAACCACAGTCTATCTGGGGCTTCCAAGAAGGTGCTAGAGGTCAAGAACCTGCCTGCCAGTGCAGGAGACCCTGGTTCGATTCCTGGGTTGGGAAGTTCCCCTGGAGAAGGGATAGGCTACCCACCCTAGTATTCTTGGGCTTCCCTGCTGGTGACTCAGACGGTAAAGAATCTGTCAGCAATGCAGGAGACCTGGGTTCGATTCCTGGGTTGGGAATATCCCCTGGAGAAGGGCATGGCAACCCACTCAAGTATCCTTGCCTGGAGAATCCCCACGGACAGGAGGCTGGGGGACTACAGTCCACAGGGTCGCACAGAGTCAGACATGACTGAAGCAACTTAGCAAGCACACACACATCCTGACCGAATTGATGAGTGTTAGTAGATTCCTTGTGACTGATAGGCTGCAGAGACGTATTAGGGAACTCAGTGAAAGCCAGTGGACTGAGTTTACATATCATTGGTGTTATCATTCGTTTGACAGAGAAGAAAGCTGAGATTTACAGAGGTTAGTAACCTGCCTTGGTCACATGCCGATAGATGGAGGAGAGGAGATGGGGTTCCATGCTTGTGTGGGTCGAACAGCATGCTCATATTAGGTCACTAAGCCGAGACTCCTGGGAGCATGTTGGTTTCAACAGCAGAGACAGGGAAACGGGGCAGAAGAGGAGAACGTAATTAGTATGTGCAAATTTGGAAACGTGGACGTTGGGCTTCTAGTGAGAACTGCTGCAGGCAGCAGACTTTGCAGGGGGTGGGGAGGTAGGGCCTGGTGGTCTGCATTTGGAATCTTCACCTTGTGCAACCAGAGAGTGAATAGCCTTCGAAGGAAGATGCTATCAGGGACACAGCCACAGAACACCCAAGGAGGAAGCCAAGCCCACATTTCAAAGCTATTTTCAAGAAGTCTGCTGGTTTAGTTAGCCCAAAAATGTCTTAGTAACTCGAACTCTTCAAAGAGCATGTTATAAAAACAAAATTCATTTCCAGATGGTGGAATTTGAGGAGGAAAAGGATTTAAAGAAAAGAATCTTGAAGAGTTGAAGTCTTTATTCTTGGCAAAAGACGCTCACATTTTTATTGGGGGAAACAAAGATGTTTTTGAATTACGGGATCACATAAAAGCATCTGAAAGCAGTAAATCTTCTTGTTATTTCCATCGTATCCCTCAGCGAGCTTAATTGTTTTCACATTTATGAACGATTTTAAATTGAAATGCGTTTTATCCCTGGCATTTTTCATCCCAGACATTCATTCTTGTTCATATTGCCAAAGCGAGGAGATAATCTCGGGGAACATTTCTAATGTTTCCTACAAGATCATTTTGTCTTATGCTATGGCCTTGGGTCTCCTGCCAAGTGAAACAAACTCTCTTACTAGGGAGGTGGTCTCAGAAAAAAAGGAAGGAAGTGGCCATTTGCTTAAAAATGAATTTTTTTTTAAAATGGAAATTGGTCAGAGATGTATGGGCGTAGTAAGTGCATGGGGAATTTCCTTTGTGAGGGACCAGAAAGACTGAGTGGTTGGGAAGGGGCTGGGGTACCGCAGAGGGACTCCTTCCTGTGAACATGTCACCCTTGCTGGAGGACCCAAGCTACTGCCTTCACTCTCAAGACCTGATGTGTGTGGTGAGGCTGCTGGGCTCCAGCTCAGTGTTTAGCAGGGATAGAAAGCCTGCAGGGAATGCAAATGTTTATTTGACTGGTGGTTTAATTAACCATCAGTCTCCTCCCTCTCCATTTTCCCCTACCCTGCAAGAAAACTACTTTTGTTTTTAAAAAACATTTTAGATACAGTAATTCTTTTCCTTAGATTTTTTTCTATTTTCCTTCTAGTGCCTGCCTTCTTCTAAAAATCCATATATGTTCATTTTTCCCTAAGGGATGCCAAAACAAATGTTACGTAAATTAAAGTTCCCCCTAGTAATTTTATTTACCGCTACTGTCTCTAAGCTCTAGTGTATACTTATATACATGGATACATACATGCCTGCATACATACATACCAAACAATATGTATATGTTTATCCCCATGGTCTTAAAATATCTGAGAATATTAGTTTAGTCAGGTTCTTCCAACACTTCTCTAGAACTATTTTGAAATACAGATGATGCATTGAAACTGATTAACCCAAGGATGTTCAGAGCTCCAGGTTTATCCTGCAGCCCCTTTGTTACATCAAATTGGTGTCCTTAAACTTCTAGAGTTACCCGGCCAGGTCCAGGGGGGTTTTCAGGTAAAGAGACAAGTATAGGATGGACAGTGGGCAGCCTATATCCTCAGAACAAATTTCAAGGCTCTCCCTGTGCATCAGACACTCTGTTTAGGTTTTCTCATTTAACCCTCACAACAACCCTGTGAGGTCTGCATTATCAGATCTTTTTACCTACAAGAAAATCAAGGCTTAGGGAAGTTGCGCTAGTTTGATCAGAGATGAAATTTCACATTGAAAGGTTTACCCCTTCTTGACTAAGCCTTTACTCAAGAGAGCCTAGGACTCATTAGGTACCAATAAAACAAAAACAAGCCATAATACTAAGTGCTGTCTAGGTCAATAAGAAAGATCGAGAAGCCTGTTTATGCCAAAAGGGAGTAAGGGTTTCAGTTTTGTATCATTTATGCTGGATATACTGCATACTGATGTTGGCCGTGGGAGGATGTGTATGCTTTTTCCCAGTAATCTGCAGGTTCATACAGAAACTGTGTCTTGTTACATCTGGCGAGGGAAGGTAAGATATCTGGTGAGGGGTGTCTTAGTGCTTCAAACAGCAGTGACACAGACAGCAAGCCGTCCTATTGCCTCAGGCTGTCATTTAGAACCCAGTGGGGTGCTCTTTATCTCTGAACCCAATTAAGTGAAGTCTGGACTTTTCTGGAGTATTGCAAAGTACTCAGGGACTGGGCTACTAAGCACTAATAACTCTTCCTAAAATTAAAAAAATATATCTTTATAAACCAATCATGTGCTTACATGTCAAACATAAAATTTGCACTTAGATTCAGATCCTGCATTATAATCTAGGTGTATCATCTTGCTTTATATTTAAGGCCCAAGAACTTCAACTTTAAATTAGGAGACAAATGTAAGCAAAGAAAGCAATTCTCATAACTTTGGAAGGGCTTAGGTACCCAAAAAGAATTGTCCTAGAGACCCTTAGCTACATAGAGATGAACTAACATCCCCAGATTCAGAATACAAACTCACCACTTTATGTGAGACTTTTCCCATCACCTTACTGAACCATGACTAGTCCTTCTGCCAGAAGAATTGTCTAGAGAGCTGATGGTCTCTCTGCTATAGAAAGTAGCTTGTGGGAAAGACTAGAAGAAATAGGTTGTAGAAACACTAAATCGAAGGTGTGGGCCATTGGGTGTTTCTTACCCGTTCCCTGGTGGCTCAGATGGTAAAGAATCCACCAGCAATGCCAGAGATCTGGGTTTGATCCCTGGGTTGGGAAGATCACCTGGAGGAGGGCATGACAAAGCATTTCAGTATTCTTGCCTGGAGAATCCCCAGGGACAGAGGAGCCTGGCAGGCTACAGTCCATGGGGTTGCAAAGAGTCAGACACGACTGAGCGAGGACTGAACTGAACTGAACTGAGTGACTAAGCATAGCCTGCGCAGCACCTGTTTGTTGCAGTATATTGTTACATGATTTTAGTTACTTTATGTTGTCTTTATTTTGTTAGTCTGTTTTTACTCCCATAGAAAGAATGTATTCAGTTGACCTGCAAGGTAGCTGAAGGCACTTTATGTCTGAATATTCTATCTGAGGTTGAAGCAGGAGAAAGAGTTTGAGTAGAATTGATTGTTGAAGGGCCTTTTGGAATTCCCACTTTCCTAAAACAGAACATCCTTCTTCCTCAGCTGCCATTAACCTTTATTTAGAACAGAGTAAATCACTGAACTTAAAATTTATGTTATACACTAAAGTCTGCTGGTAAACAACTTTCTTTTCACCAAATACCATTATTCAAAGTGTGAATGCAGTGCCCTGGAACAATTTCGCATTCTTATTGATGGCCTTTCACTGACCCAAAGTCATCTGTGGGTTTTATTGTGTAACATGCTGTGGTTACTCAGCTCCCCTCTGCCTAACTCTTAACAGAAGTATGAGTCACCAGCCGCTGCAAACTTCCCCAGTTTTTCTGAGGATCAAATAAATGGATTAGATTATGAGTGTTGTTGCTGCTTCTTTCCCCTTTTGTACTTGGAAAAGACCTGTTCTTTAGGGATTCTAAGTGTTTCACAAATTCAGCTTTTTGCATTCTCTTTTAAGTTATGGTTTAAGTTTAGGTTCTTTAAAGCTGGGTTGGAAGGAGAAGGGAGGATGAGATGCTTGACGTTGAAAATCTGGCACTCAGATCTTTGCATTCCTCCTCTTATTGCTGAAATAAAGTGGGGGGCAGTGGTAGGGCAGGGGTGCAGAAGAGAGCCAGACTCTCAGAGTGGCAGAAGCTGGAGGGGTAGAAGCTTGGGTCCTGATAATGAGGGTTAATGAACCTCTCTGCCCACCTCACCTCCTGGCACATGTGGCAGACTCCTGCATTAGGTACCCAATGATCAGGGCATCTCCAGAAGCCCCAGCTTTGATCTGAATAAGTGAAGTGTACATCTGGGGAAGAAGTCATTAAGAACTACATGTCTGTCCTAATCTAGAGCTAGAGCAAAGGCAGGATCTGGCTCTAATGTATTGGCTGAGTGGTTCTAAGCCAAGCATTCCACAGCACAGCCCTGTGCATATCAGATACTTAATTACTATCTGATTAAAACTCATTTAATGTTCTTATTACATATAAGTAGAACACAAGGAAAGCTGCTGTGGTTAACTTTAGTTTCTCCTATTGACAAAGCGTCAACTTCATCCACCAACTCCATACATAGTCCTGTAAATTTGAAATGCCTGCTGTTCCTATGTCAGGTTTTTGTTTTAGGTTTTATATAATGCTTGGATTTATACTTTGAGAAAATCTCCTCTAAAAACTTCATGGAAAGTAATGTATGACTTTATTTGGAATTGACCAAATATGAAAGCGAGCTTGTCCTGTTGTTTTCCACCGGAATACCTTTATGATATTTTTGTCTTGTTTGCCCATGATCACAATTCCAGTGCAAACATACTTCTGGATGATCAGTTTCAACCCAAACTAACTGATTTTGCCATGGCACACTTCCGACCTCACCTAGAACCTCAAAGCTCTGCCATAAGCATGACCAGCAGCAGCAGTAAGCATGTGTGGTACATGCCAGAAGAGTATATCAGACAAGGCAAACTTTCCATTAAAACAGACATCTACAGCTTTGGAATTGTAAGTACCAACTACCAGTTAATGAAGGAGAAGAGTTTATCACCAAGAATGCTCTAAATTCTAAGAACTGTTTTAAAGACTTTAACTTTTAGACCTATTGATTTCCTGTTACTCATTGTCTTATATCAATACATTAATTTTATGTAATCAAACAGTAAAACATAAAGTGATTAATTAGAATGAACTATACTCAGTATTGAGGTTAACTGAAAAAAGACACATGTACCCAGTGTTCAACAGCACTATTTACAGTAGCTAGGACATGTAAGCAACCTAGGTGTCTGTTGACAAATGAATGAATAAAGATGTGGTACGTATGGAATGTTAGTGTAAGGGAATATTACTCAGCAATAAAGAAGAATATATTTGAGTCAGTTCTAATGAGGTGGATGAACCTAGAGCCTATTATACAGAGTGAAGTAAGTCAGAAAGAGAAAAACAAACATATATTAATGCATATATATGAAATCTAGAAAGATGGTTCTGATGAACCTATTTGCAGGGCAGCGAAGGTGACACATAGAGAGCAGACTTTTGGACACAGTAGGGGAAGGAAGGATGATATGATTTAAGAGAATAACATTGAAACATACACATTACCATATGTAAAATAGGTGTGTGTGTTTGTGTGTGTGTGTGTGTGTTAGTCACTCAGTCATGTCCGACTCTTTATGACCACATGGACTGTAGCCTGCCAGGCTCCTCTGTCCATAGAATTCTCCAGGCAAGAATACTGGAGTGGGTTGCCATTCCCTTCTTCAGGATGCAAAATAGCCAGTGGGAATTTGCTGTATGACTCAGGGAACACAAATCCGATGCTCTGTGACAACCTATAGGGGTGGGATGGGGTGGGAGGTAGGAGTGAGATTCAAGAGGGAAGGGACATATGTGTACCT